>NW_027332124.1:0-103484 GCF_048418815.1 Hemitrygon akajei | reverse complement strand
TAATCCATTAACTCTTTAATTCCCAGGATCGGGTTAAATCTTCCTTGGACTCTCTCGTAAAAAGGAAATCAGACTTTCAGGAAATGGAGCAGCAACAGAAAGAGAAGATTTCTGGAGTTCGGGTGAGGCTTCCTGTGCAGAATTTACAATCTTGTAGTGTAGTTTTGTTCCCTTTAATGCAGAATAGCAGAGTATCGCAGCTCCAGTGCCCTGGGCTCGATCCTAACCTCTGGTGCTGTCTCCGTGGAGTTTGCACGTTCTCTCTGTAGCCAGTGCTTTCTTTTAGCCGACAATCAACTCAATGTGGTATTTACAGACACTGTAGTTGTAAACTGATTTAAACCAGATTGGCAACTGTAATTAACCCTGTGAAGGGGTATTGTATGTGAATCAGGTGGGAGTTAATGGGTCAGTTAGGAAGACTGTGTTTGAGGGAAATGTGATTGAATATCTGGGAACCACTCACTTGCTGCCTGTTATGCCACTGGAGTTTGGGACAGCAATGAAGGTCCTCCATCTCCGGCAGTGTTCATGTCTTCATTCAACATGTCAGTAGCTGCTACTCGGTTTTCACTACTGTCAGTCGTGCAGGTCCTGAGTGGAGACTCAGGAATAACATGGCACTCAGATGTAGAAAGACTTTTCATTGTTTCCGTAACAGTTTTGTTTTACCAGTCAGTAATGTTAGCCCTGAGCTGAACCCATGAACCTGGAGGACCAGTGGACCACTCTTACTCTGGCCTCTACCCTTTGACCTGTTTGACACGGGTGACCCTACCAAGGGTCAAAGCATAAAGCCCACATTCCAGCCAACAGAGTTCTTTGGGTCATTGAGGCACACAAGCCTCCAAACCCAACGGCAAGGTTGTGGTCCTCTTGGATGATAATGGGCTGGATAGACCCTTCCATATCATAAGGATATACATCAGGGCCAAATAATAAACCAGCCTCTCCTTTCATTCGACAGGAACAGTCACAAAATGTTCAGTCCCACATCACATCCCAGTTTGATGAACTGCGCCGGATTATCACCGAGAAAGAGCAACGTGCACTCCGAGATCTCAGGGAAGAAGAGGAGAGGATTCTAAATCCAATGGAGAAAAATCTTCAGGAGATTCAAGAGAATTTAAATGCCATCTACAAGGAAATCTCAAAGTTACAGGAACAGATGGATCAACAAGACAATATCATATTCCTCATGGTGAGAGATTTCAGTTTGGTCCTGTAAAAGTACATAGGCACAAAATGATGTATTTTAACTCAGTGTGGGATTTACAGATACTGGAGTTGTAAACTGATTGAAACCAGACGGACGTTTTGACTGTTCAGGGTTGTTGTCTCCAAACTGGCCTCTTACAACATCTGTACATCGCTGGACAGTCTGCATCCTTCTCGGGAATGTTTACTCTGATCGTAGCACTGAGCCAGTGATCACTTCTGTGATTCCCACGTATAATATCCCCTGAGACTCAGAGTAACATCCCATTACAGTCACAGAGTGTGAGTGTGTCTGGTGCAGTGGGTGTGAGGGTCTCTCTGTTGATCAGTGGGAACTGAGGTTGAATTCCAGAATGTGACCTGCACATCGGATTTACCATCTATATCTGGTTTGTATCAGGTTCAGTGTTTTGGAGAATTTTGCACTGTCTTTTGTTTTTCAGAAATATTCTTCATCAGATTATATCCCATTTTCATCAGAGACAGGACTTTCAGTCCATTCTCTCCTATCAGTTTTCCTGGTGCACAAGCCTCCTCCCACCTACTCACCACACCCAGTAACAGTGTCCCCAAACTCCATGGTCCCTCATGTGTTTATCCAGCTTCCCCATTACATTCAGTCTCTGCTGTTCCACTTCAGCCACTCCTGTAGCAGTGAGTTCCACATTCTCTTCACTACATTTCTTGTGGGATTTATTAACAACCAGCTGATGTTTTATCTTTGACTTATTGTCTCCACACAAGCAGAAATATTTTCGATCAGATACATTCAGAATTTTAAAACCTGTCCAGTCTCTCCTGTAAGTTCCTTCTCTCAGTTATCGTATAATTCTCATAAATATTCCTTGTACTTTCTCCCATGGTTCAATGTCCCTCTTTCTCCATTCGTGTTAGTGGGAATGAGTTCAGTGGGAATTTTCAGCAGTTTTTAATAACTTGTCTCAGATTCCTGCTGTTCGGATGCCGACAGTCATCTCAGTCAATTGAGATCTGTGTATGATTTATTTCAGGAGGAAGCTCGTCGGAAGAGGAGGTAGGACATGGTCTTTACTGAAACTCTGTATGGATTTGTAAAATAGTTCAAATATCACAAACTGAAGCTCAGTTTATAACCATCTGTATAATATTTACAGGATAAGTGATGATACCCAGATATTGTCAGTGACAGATGGTACCCTATTGGTTGAAAAATTCGATCACCCCTATTTGCTCAACATAGCATCGGAAGAAGTGATTGGCGGCATTAAACACGGTAAGACATAAGATTCATTTGTGCTTGTTTATGAGACACTACTAAGTCGTAATTAAATGCCAAATATGGCTTGTCAATGACCTTCTGAAAATCCAAGTACACGACATCAACTGGTTCTCCTTTGTTTATCTGGCTTGTTATTTCTTCAAAGAATTCGAACTGATTTGTCAGGCAAGATTTTCCCTTGAGGAAACCATGGCCTATTTTATCATGTGCCTCCAAGTTCCCTGACAACTCCTCCTTAATAATCAACTTCACCATCTTCCCAGCCACTGAGGTCAGACTAACTGGCCTAGAGTTTTCTTTATTCTGCCTCTCTCTTCTTGAACAGTGGAGTGACATTTTCAAATTTCCAGTCTTCCAGAACCATTGAAGAATCTAGTGATTCTTGAAGGATCATTACAAATGCCTCCATGATCTCTTCAGCCACCTCTTTCTGAACTCTGGCATGTACACTATCTCGTCCAGGTGACAGCTACCTAAAGATCTTTCCGTTTCCCAAGAACCTGTTCTCTAGTAATGCTAACTTCACGCCCGGCACGTCGCCTGACACTTGGAACTTCCACCATACTGCTAGTGTCTTCCACAGTGAAGACTGATGCAAAATACGTCTTCAGTTCATCCACCCTTTCGTTGTCCCCCATTACTACCTCTCCAGCATTGTTTTCCAGCAGTCCGATATCCACTCTCGCCTCTCTCTAATCCAGAGATTAGGACCTCCTGGGTACTAATTTCTAGATTGCTGCCTGTGCCACGTGCCAGTGAGGGTAAAAACACAATGATCTGGCAGGTAAATGTGTGGCTGAGAAGCTGGTGCAGGGGGGCAGGCTTCAGGTTCTTGGATCATTGGGATCCCCCTGGGGGAGGTATGACCTGATCAGAAGTGATGGGTTGCACCTGAACCCAAGGGGGATCAATATTCACGCGGGCAGGTTTGTTAGAGCTATTGGGGAGGGTTTAAACTAATTTTGTATTGGGGTGGGAACTGGAGTGAAGGGACTCAGGATAGGACGGATGGTAAAAATGGTAATGATAGCCTGCAGTCAGACTGTCAGGAAGGGCAGGCAGGTGATGGGACTCAGTTGCAGCCAACAGGCTGAGTATCAAAACTTTAGGGATGCAGAATCAGAAAGGACAGCAAATACAGTACTCAACGTGTTGTATCTAAATGCACGTAGTATAAGAAATAAAGTGGATGATCTTGTTGCACGATTACAAATGGCCAGGTATGATGTTGTGGCCATCACTGAATTGTGGCTGAAGGATGGTTGTAGTTGGAAGCTGAATGTCCAGGGTTACATATTTTATCGGAGTGATAGGAAGATAGGCAGAGGGGGTGGTGTGGCTCTACTGGTAAAGAATGGCATCAAATCAGTAGAAGGATGTGACATAGGATCGGAAGATAGTGAATACTTGTGGGTTGAGTTCAGAAACAGCAAGGTTAAAAAGACCTTGATGGCAGTTATACACAGGCCTCCAACAGAGCTGGGCGGTGGACCACAGATTACAACAGGAAATAGAAAAGCTGTGTCAAAAGGGCAATGTTCTGGTAGTCATGGGAGATTTTAACATGCAGGTTGATTGGGAAAATCAGGTTGATAATGGATCTCAAGAGTGAGTCTGTTGAATCCCTAAGAGATGGCATTTAAAGCAGTTTATCATTGAGCCTACTAGGGGATCAGCTATACTGGATTGGCTGTTACGTAATGAACCAGAGGCGATTAGGGAGCTGAAGGTAAAAAACCCTGAGGAACCAGTGATCACAGTGTGATTGAGTTTAACTTGAAATTTGATAGGGAGAAAGTAAAGTAGCGGTCGATCTTTGAGACTTTCCCAGTAGATCCCGAAAAAAATTCAAAAATAAATACACAAATACCGTTGAAAGATTGATTCCGGGTTGCGGGGTTTTGTTCCGTTCTTTCTGCCCAGTGCGCGTGTGTGTAGCTCTCCCGCATTACACAGTGTAATTCAACATGTACAAACACACTGGATGAACTCAGCAGGTCGGGCAGTGTCCGTTGAAATGAGCAGTCAACCTGCTGACTGCTGAGTTCATCCAGCTTGTTTGTACGTGTTGATGTGACCACAGTATCTGCAGTGTACTTTGTGTTTACACAGTGTAATTCAGTGGTCCCCAACCACCGGGCCGTGAGGAAACGATATGAGTCAGCTGCACCTTTCCTCACTCCCTGTCTTGCCCACTGTTGAACTTGAACCCATGCGAGGTCATCAGTCGCCTAAACGCAGTGATACCCTCGCGCCAGGAATCACTGGTTCACCTCACGCGGCCGGCGAGAAGTGCTGTTGGTACTGGCCTGGAGCGCGGAGAGGTGGGCGCCTCCTCTAAACCTGTTCACCACACCGAATGCTCGTGGGGAACCCAGTGCTAAAATATTCGCAGACGATCTAATTCGGGCTCAGGGTTCCGTAAGTAGCAGAGCAGCTACCGCGCTGCGATCTGCTGATACAAACTTTTGTCGGCCGATAGATCCTACAAGGGGGGGCGGGCGGGCGCCCTGTCACACTCCCCGCTCTGTCGCTTTCTCCGGACTGGAAACGGCACGGGGACCTCCGGCCCTGACCTTGTCCTCTCACCCCACCCACGACCAGCCGCACCCGGCCAGGGTGTCTGGCGGTGGGCGGGCGGGCGGAGGCTGCAGTTTGGGCCTGGAGGCTGTCTAATGAGGCAGTGAAATCCTCAAAACTGCTTCGGTACCTTGAGTCCAAGCACCCCGCACTTAAAGACAAACCCGCTGAGTTTTTTGAGCGGAGAAAACGTGAGCAAGTGGGACAAAAGCTAAGTGCCGAGAGCCGCAAAAACTAAATTGTGCAATAGACTGGACATAAGGAACCTGCTTCGAGTATCGCTGTATTCTGGTCGTGTTTAATCCCCCCCCACCCCCCCCCCGCCGTCGGCCGGTCGGCAAGAATATTGTCAATATTAAACTGGTCCGCGGTGTAAAAAAGGGTGTGTACCCCTGGTGTTTATACATTATTTCTACTTCCGGGTTGCGGGGTTTTACTTCCGGTCTTTTCTGCCCCAGTGCGCATGTGTTTAACTAATCAATCTGGGGGTCGATGTCGCCTTTGACTATGACCGAGTTAGGGGAGCTTGGGCTTAAAAAGGTTGGTGATCACTAGAGTAAAGGCTGATGTAGCAGTATTTCAGTGGAGTAAGGCAAATTACAGTGGTGTGAGAGAGGAGTTGGCCAAAGTAGATTGGAAAGAGCTGCTGGCAGGGATGTCAGCAGAGCAGCAATGGTGTGTGTTTCTGGGGAAATGAGGAAGCTGCAGGACGTGAGTATGTTTTCAATTCTTCCAAAAATGAAGAAGTACTCAAATTGTAAAATAGTACAACCATGACTGACAAGGGATGTCAAAACTATTGTAAAAGCAAAAGAAAGGACATACAACAAAGCAAAAATTAGTGGGATGATAGTGGATTGGGAAGTTTTTAAAAACCTACAGAGAGCAACTAGAAAAATCATTGGAAAGGAAAAGATGAAATGTGAAAGCAAGCTAGCAAATAACATCAAAGTGGATGGTAAAAGTTTTTTCACGTATGTTAAAAATAAAAGAGAAATGAGAGTGGATATAAGACCTCCAGAAAATGAGGCAGGAAAAATAATAACAGGGGACAAGGAGATGGCGGATGAACTAAATGACTATTTTGAATCAGTCTTCACTGTGGAAGACACTAACAGTATGCCTGATGTAGTGTGTGAAGGAAGAGAAGTGGGTGCAGTTACTATTACAAGAGAGAAGGTGTTCAAAAAGCTGAAAGACCTAAAGGTACATAAGTCACCTGGACCACAGGAACTGCACCCTAGGGTTCTGAAAGATGTAGTATTAGAGATTATGGTGGCATTAGAAATGACCTTTCAAAAATTATTGGAGTCTGGCATGGTGTCAGAGGAGTGGAAAATTCTTTAAGAAAGGAGGAAGGCAGCAGAAAGGAAATTATAGACCAGTTAGCCTGACCTCAGTGGTTGAGAAGAAGTTTGAGTCAATTGTTAAGGATGAGGTGATGGAGCACATGGTGACACAGGACGTCGTGATACAGGACAAGATGGTATAAAGTCAGCATGGTTTCCTTCAGGGACAATCCTGCCTGACAAACCTGTTGGAATTCTTTGAGCAGATTACAAGTAGGATAGATAAAGGGGATGTAGTGGATGTTGTATATTTGGAGATTCAGAAGGCCTTTGATAAGGTGCCACACATGAGGCTGCTTCCCAAGTTAAGAGCCCGTGGTATTATAGGGAAGTTGCTGACATGGTTAGACATTGGGAGGCACGGCTTCAGGGAGCCTAGAAGCAGCACACATAATTGTTAACAAGTACTGATGACCAGCTGCAGTTTTTGGCAATGGACCTACACAATCCACTATGACCCTGGAAAATGGTTCACCAAACGCAGGTATCGGCCGAAGTGGTGCCTTAGGGATGGCCTGATTAGGTTTTCCCACCACCTGGCACGTATGACACCTTCTACAGCAATTTGCAATATCTTTCCTCACGTTAGGCCAATAAAATTCCCTCATCATCCTGTGCACTGTTTCCTTTACTCCGAAATGTCCACCTAAAGGCATCTTATGGGCCGGGTTTAAAACTTAAGCCCTGTAAACTTTTGGAACCACGACCTGATGCACAATAGCCCAATCCCCACTTGCAGGCACAGTGGCTGATCTCCACTTAATCATCAACACCCCATCTTTAAGGTAATATCCCACTGACTCTTTCTGAATTTCATCCTCAGAGAGAGCTCTCTCTTTTAAAGCCACAATTTCAGGATCTTTAATTTGTTCTTCTATAAATTCCTTCCTCAATAAAGACGTCTTTCTCATCCTCCTTACTCTCCTCAGCCTTACTACCCTCTAAGTCCTGTTGGTTTAGGGACAGGAGGAAAGTCTAGATAAATCAATATTAGCATCAGCAGCCTTTTCCGACATGTTTCTAGTTACTACGCAGGGGGGATACACATCAGCATCTATGGGCGGGCCCTCAGCAGCAGCAGGCTCACTGGCTAGCTGAACTGCTGGGTAAACATGCCCACCTGCAAGGTCATTTCCGAGTAAGAGATCAACATTGTCTATCGGTAGTTCAGACCGCACCCCTATTGTGACTGGTCCAGATAGCAAGTCGCATTTCAGAATTATCTTATGCAAAGGCACAGTCTCAGTCCCCTTTCCAATACCTTTAATAATATTCATCACCATATAACAATATAACAATTACAGCACGGAAACAGGCCATCTCGGCCCTTCTAGTCCGTGCTGAACACTTACTCTCAACGCCCCCGACTCTCAAATCTCCATCTCAGCACCGAACTCCAAAACACTCTTTAATATCAGTGACTGAAAAGCTCCAGTATCTCTCCAGATTCTCACTGGAACCGGAGGTGATCCCTCCTTCACAGACACAAACCCATTTGAAATAAATCTCTCAAATCCCACTTGAACTCGGTCAGACCCCTCCTTCTTCAGCGGTGTTTTAACCGTCTGAACGCAGGCATTTGGGGTTCTCTCTCTCTCTGTCCCTTTTTCCCTTTTCATAGCAAAACAATTGGATGCCGCATGACCAGGCTTCCCACAGAAGTAACACTTGAAACTGGGAAATTTTTCTTTTGACTGCTTCCCTTCCTCCTGACTTTTATCACTAGTCCCCGGTTTACTCTCTGGTTTAGCCGGTGGGTTATCTTTGTTATCCCTGCTACTCCTTTGGTAGCTCTTGCTCGGGAAAAACTTTACCTTGTGGGTTAAAGCAGACTCGTCTGCTAACTTACCAGACTCTGACAGGGTCTCAGCCTCTCTCTCATTCAGGTACATCCTTATGTTGTCAGCGACCCGGGTTCATGTCCCGTTACTGCCTGTCAGGAGTTTGCACGTTCTCCCATGACCACGTGGGTTTCTTCCAGGTGCTCTAGTTGCACAGTCCAAACCTGTACTGGTTGGCAGGTTAATTGGTCATTGTAACTTGTCCCATGGTCAGGCTCGGATTAAATCAGGGGTTGCTGGGTGGTGGGGGTCATTGTAACTTGTCCCATGGTCAGGCTGGGATTAAATCAGGGGTTTCTGGGTGGTGGGGGTCATTGTAACTTGTCCCATGTTCAGGCTCGGATTAAATCAGGGGTTGCTGGGTGGTGGGGGGTCATTGTAACTTGTCCCATGGTCAAGCTCGGATTAAATCAGGGGTTGCTGGGTGGTGGGGGTCATTGTAACTTGTCCCATGGTTAGGCTCGGATTAAATCAGGGGTTGCTGGGTGGTGGGGGTCATTGTAACTTGTCCCATGGTCAGGCTCGGATTAAATCAGGGGTTGCTGGGTGGTGGGGGTCATTGTAACTTGTCCCATGGTCAGGCTCGGATTAAATCAGGGGTTGCTGGGTGGTGGGGGTCATTGTAACTTGTCCCATGGTCAGGCTCGGATTAAATCAGGGGTTTCTGGGTGGTGGGGGTCATTGTAACTTGTCCCATGGTCAGGCTCGGATTAAATCAGGGGTTGCTGGGTGGTGGGGGTCATTGTAACTTGTCCCATGGTCAGGCTCGGGTTAAATCAGGGGTTTCTGGGTGGTGGGGGTCATTGTAACATCCCATGGTCAGACTCGGATTAAATCAGGGGTTGCTGGGTGGTGGGGGTCATTGTAACTTGTCCCGTGGTCAGGCTCGGATTAAATCAGGGGTTGCTGGGTGGTGGGGGTCAAAGGGCCGGAAGGGCCTATTCCGTGCTGTATCTCAATAAATAAATTACAGCTGATGAAAGTGCAGTAGACATCGTCTCCATGGAGTTTAGCGAGGGATTTGACAAGGTAGCAGAGAGTTAGATCACATGGGATACAGTACGATCTGGAATAGGATACAGAGTTGTCTGGGTGGAGTCCTGTGACCAGTGGTTGTTCTGCAGGGATCGGTGCTGGGTCCACTGTTTTTCATCATTCATATGAATGATTTGGAGAGAATGTAGGTGACGTGTTTAGTAGGTTTGTGAAGGACTGTAAAATTGGTGGTTTCATGGACAGTGAAGAGGTTATTTATTTATTTAGAGACAGTGTGAAACAGGCTGTCCCAGACCAACGACCCGCTCCACCCAGCACCCCAACTATTTAAAACCAGCCTAATCACGGGGCAATGTACAATGACCATTTAACCTACAAACCGTTATGTCTTAGTACCAGCGTCACAGAGTGATAGAAACGAACAGCACAGGCCCTTCAGCCCACCTGGTCTATACTGAAGCATTTAAACTACCGACCTGCACCAGGACCATGGTCCTCCAACTCCGACCATCCATGTACCGTCCAAACTTCTCTTAAATGTTGAAATCGAGCTTGCTTGTACCACTTGGGCTGGCAGCTGGTTCCACACTCTCACAACCCTCTGAATGAAGCAGTTTCCCCTCATCTTCCCCTTAAACTTTTCATCTTTCACCTTTAACCCATGACCTCTGGTTGTAATCCCACCCAACCTCTGTGGAAAAAGCCTGCTTGCATTTACCCTATCTATACCCCTCATAATTTTGTATACCTCTATCAAATCTCCCCTCAGTCTTCTATGTTACAGGAATAAAGTCCTAAACTATTCAATCTTTCCTTATGACTCAGGTCCTCCAGTCCCAGTTACATCCCTGGAAATTTTCTCTGTACTCTTTCAAACTTGTTTACATCCTTCCTGTAGGTCGGTGACCAAAACTGTACACAATATCCCAAATTAGGCAGCCCCAGGTCTCATACAACTTCAACATAACATCCATCTACCTGTAACACCACTTTCGATGTATTCTGGACCTGTGTTCCCAGATCTGCTGTAGAACAGAGTCCTCAGTGCCCAACCATTCACTGTGAAAGACCGACACTGGGGTCCTACTGAAGAGCAACAGCTCACACTTGTCTGCATTAAATTCCAGCTGACACTTTTCAGCCCATTTTCCCAGCTGCTCCAGATCCCACTGCAAGTAATGATGGTCTTCCTCACTGTCCACTCCTCCCCAATCTGAGGGATGAATCGGGAGCACCCGGAGGAAATGCACGAGGTCCCGGGGAGAAAGTACAAACTCCTTACAGATGGTGTCGGAATTGAACTCTGAACTCCGGAACGCCCTGAGGTGCAACAGTATTGTGTTATCCACTACATAACCCTGTTGTTCATGGTTTATCCAAGATTACAACGAGATCTTGATTAATTGGGTCTCTGGGCCATTGGATGGAAATTGATTTTAATTCAGAGAGATGTGGGTGTTGCATTTTGGAAGGCAAACCAGGACAGGATTTACACAGCAATCGGGGGCCCTGGAGAGTGTTGTGGAACAGAGAGACCAGGAAGTGAATGCCTTCATCAGTCAGAATACTGAGTACAGGATCTGGGATGTCACGTTATGAGTGTACAAGACATTGGGAAGGCCACATTTGGAGCAGAGTAACTCACACAAACTGCTGGAGGAACTCAGCAGGTCAGGCAGCATCTATGGATATGAATAAACAGTTGATGATTTGGGCCAAGGTTTTGTGTGTGTTGCTTTGGATTTCCAGCATTTGCAGACTTTCTTGTCTTTATGATTTGGATCACTGTGTACATTTCTGGTGATCTTTCTACAGGAAGAAAGTCATTAAACTGAGAGGGTATGAAACAGATTTACAAGGATGTTACTGGGACTGGAGGGTTTGGGTTATAAGGAGAGGCTGAATATTCTGGGTCTTCCTCATACCCGTTTCCACTGCTATCTCCCATCTTTCTTTCCGTTCGTGAGGTAATGTCTTGGGTTGAAACATCGACTGTACATCTCCCTTTTCAAACGCCGCTTGACCCGCTGAGATCCTCCAGAATTCTGTGTGTGTTGATAGGGAAAAATCCACTCTCCAGGTCGAGGAAAAACCTCGGGAAGATGCCGGTTATCCATCCGCTACGTTTGGTTGAAACCCCGGGAAAGGGTCCTGTCGGTCGCGCTTCCCGAGTCTCCCCCCGATTCCCGGGTCCGCGCTGCCCGAGTCTCCCCCAGGTCCCGGAGCCGCGCTGCCCGATTCTCCCCCCCCCCCCCGATCCCCGGGGCCGCGCTGCCCGAGTCTCCCCCGATTCCGGGTCCGCGCTGCCCGAGTCTCCCCCAGGTCCCGGAGCCGCGCTGCCCGATTCTCCCCCCCACCCCCGGTCACAGGGCCGCGCTGCCCGAGTCTCCCCCCGGTCCCGGGGCCGCGCTGCCCGAGTCTCCCCCGATCCCCGGGGACTCTAATTCTCTGCTTCTCCCCCCAGTCTCTGTCACCCTGGATGTGGAAACGGCGCATCCGGAGCTCGAGGTGTCTGAGGATCGGAAGAGTGTGAAATCGACCGGGACCCGGAGGGATCTCCCTGACACCGGGAAGAGGTTCACAGACTGGCCTTGTGTGCTGGGATCGGAGGGATTCACATCGGGGAGACATTACTGGGAGGTGGAGGTGACGAGGAATCGGTGGTGGAGTCTGGGAGTCGCCGCAGAGTCTGTGGAGAGGGAGGGAGAGTTCACACTGAGTCCGGAGACCGGATTCTGGATCATCGAGCGGTTTAATAACGAGATGTGGGTTCGCACCGCCCCTGTATCCCGTCTCCCTGCCCGTCCCATCCCCGGGAGGGTGGGAGTTTATCTCAGTTACGAGTCCGGGACAGTTTCATTTTACAACGCGGAGACCAAGTCCCATCTCCACACCTTCACTGGGAATAAATTCATTGAGAAACTTTATCCTTTCTTCTGGACTGTCTATAAAAACCAGTGGCTGAGAATCTGCTCCGGTTCCGCTCCGGGTCTGTAAACGAGTCGGGTCCGAGACCGGCGTCAGGTGTAAGTCAGTGTAAATATAAATGTGCGGAGAGTGAAATAAACACGATTTGAGAATTATCGATCCATTAATTTTAACTCGTTCACCGCATCCGTCAATGGAATAGAAACACTGCAGATTCAGCAACAGCCGCGGGCGGCGGGTCCTGAGCTCCCCGGCTCCCTCGGGTGCTAAAGTCCACCGGGACTGCCAGTGTAACTGGGGCAAGTGGTGGTGGTGCTGACAGGGAGAGGGAGGTCAGGGTGAATCTTGGTAACACGGGACATGTAGTGGTGGTAACACATAAAGCGCAGGAGACGCCGAGCGTGTCAGGTAACATCTATGGAGGGAAACTGACAGGTGAGGGGCGGATCCAGGTGAGGGGTAATAGATGAGAGAGGGGTGATAGATAAGGGAGGGGTGGCAATGTGTCAGCTTCTGGTAGGTGAGAGGTGTCAGTGACAAAGGGCTGAAGATTTTGGAATCTGACAGGAGGGGAAAGTGGACCCCGGAGTAAAGGGAGGGAGGTGGGGAGGAGTGTGTGGGAGATGGGCAGATGGAGAGGTGGGGAGGAGTGTGTGGGTGATGGGCAGATGGAGAGGTGGGGAGGAGTGTGTGGGTGATGGGCAGATGGAGAGGGTGGGGAGGAGTGTGTGGGGGATGGGCAGATGGAGAGGGTGCGGAGGAGTGTGTGGGTGATGGGCAGATGGAGAGGGTGGGGAGGAGTGTGTGGGGGATGGGCAGATGGAGAGGGTGGGGAGGAGTGTGTGGGTGATGGGCAGATGGAGAGGTGGGGAGGAGTGTGTGGGGGATGGACAGATGGAGAGAGTGGGGAGGAGTGTGTGGGGGATGGGCAGATGGAGAGGTGGGGAGGAGTGTGTGGGTGATGGGCAGATGGAGAGGGTGGGGAGGAGTGTGTGGGGGATGGGCAGATGGAGAAGGTGGGGAGGAGTGTGTGGGTGGGCAGATGGAGAGGGTGGGGAGGAGTGTGTGGGGGATGGACAGATGGAGAGGGTGGGGAGGAGTGTGGGGGATGGGCAGATGGAGAGGTGGGGAGGAGTGTGTGGGTGATGGGCAGATGGAGAGGGTGGGGAGGAGTGTGTGGGTGATGGGCAGATGGAGAGGGTGGGGAGGAGTGTGAGGGTGATGAGCAGATGGAGAGGGTGGGGAAGGAGGGGAAAGAGAGGGGGTGATGGGGCTGGTGGAGCAGGAGGAGAGAGACAATTAAACAGGAAAAGTGACAGGGAACGACTTCCAGAAGTTTGAAAGTTCGATGTTGATGCTGCCAGGTTGCCAATCACCCTGACGGAAAATGGGGAGCTGTTCCTCTAATTTACGAGACAAATAGAGTCCGGATCTCTACTTTGAATCAGATATTCAGTTTTGGAGCCAGTTTATATGCAGGAAATGCGGGGAAAAAAGCAGGTTGATCAGGATCTGTGGAGAGAGGAACAGGCTTCACGTTCCACGTTGGTGACCTCTCCCGGAATTGATTCAAACACTGCCTGCTCTGTTGTGGGTTTCAAGTAATTTCTGTTTTGTTTTAGTTCTTCCAGCATCTGATTGAAGAAAAAATGGGAGTGCAGCGTAATTTCCTCCGGAAAGGGGGATAAAGGAGGAGGAATGTTAGTGGCGGAGACAGAGAGAGAGTCTGAGATTTACTCCAGACTCCCCAGGTAGATGCAGGGATGATGTTTCTGTTAACGGGGTCGTCAGGATGAGGAGGCTCAGTGAGGGGACGACCATTCAGAGGTGAATAAATGTATTTACACAGCTCACAATCTAACAGGGCTCTGCACATTTACACATTAACTATGTTGAGAGACGTGGACAGAGTTTTGGATACAAAGTGAATCAGTAGAAACAGCATGAGCACAGGGAAGTGGTATTGATAATGTCTAATGGGAAAGCAGGTGTGAGGGGCTGAATGGCCTCCTTGCTTCTGTTTCTGATGTTCTTCAGAGCAGTGTACAGACTGACCAGAGGGAGGATAGAAGGGTCCGGGGAATAAATAGAGGTGTAAAGCAGGAGGGTGGAAAGGTGATTAAATATCGATTATTTAAATTGTCAGGCAAATATTTTTGACACTGAAATGGGGGATCTTGATGCAGCAGAAGATTGTGAGGTGTTGGATACACTGGGATTACTCAAACACGGATGCAGGAAAACTTCCTGACTTCCCCCCTGTACAGCCCTGCTCTGATGTGAGGTCCCAGTCTTCCTAATGAGACTAATGGAGGTGACAGCACACACACCGGCCCTTCGACGTAACATGTCCCTGACAACCAAGGTGGCTTCCTCAGCACGTCCCACTTGACAGCATTTGGCCAGCATTCCTCTAAACGTTTTCAATCCAAATGTCCTAAAAATGTTTCAATTCTATCGGCCTCTACCATTTCCTCTGGCAGCTCATCCCATTTACCGACCACCGACTGTGTGGAAAATTTGCCACTCAGGTCCCCTGCTAATCTTTACCCTCTGAGCTTAACTCTTTATCCTCTAGTTTTAGACTCCCCTCCCCTGGGGAAAGACTGTGACCATCAACCTCATCACTGCCCTGCAGGATTTCATAAATCACAATAATGTCAACCCTCAGTCTCCTTTGCTTCAGGAAAACAGTCCAGGTCGATCCAGATTCTCCTGAAGCCCTTGAGCCCCGGTAACATTCCTGTGAATCTTGTCCGCACACATTCCAGCTGAATGTCATCCTTTCTACAGCTCGGTGACCAGAACTACACCCAGTACTCTGAGTGTGGTCTCCCCAATGTCTTGTACAGCTGTAACACGACAAACCATCTCATGTACTTAATCCCCGATCGATGAAGGCCAGCGTACCAGACCCCTTCTTCACTACACTGTCTACCTGTGTCTCTACTCTCAGGAACTATGTACTTGTTCCCCTGGGTGTTTCTATTCTATAACACACCTCAGGGCCCTGACATTCACTGTGTACATTCTGTCCTGGTTTTAACTTTCCAAAATGCATCACTTTGCCCATTTCTATTTTGAATTCTTTCTGCCATTCCTTTGCCCATATTCCCAGTTGATTGAGGTCCTGTTGTAACTTTAGACAAACTTCACAGTCCACATCAGAAATTTCAGTTTCTGTGCCTGTTCCTGTGTCGTACTGTTGTATGTTCTCAGAGAACATAACATTCTCCTGTTTAGAAGAATGAGAGGAGATCTCGGGGAAGTGCAAAATCGTTCAGGGCTCCACAGACAGGATGCAGGGAGGATGTTTCCCCTGTCGGAGGAGTTGAGGGTCAGGGGTCACTGTCACAGGATGGAGTGAACCCTCAGTGACTTCGCAGACTCTGGATCTTTCAATGATTTCACGTTCCCTGGCCCCGAGCATCTTATTTTCACTGTGGATGTCCAGTCCCTGTACACCTTCATCCACCAGCAGGAAGGCCTCAGAGCTCTCTCTTTCTTTCTGGACACCTGTCCCAACCAGTTCCCTTCCACCACCACTCTCCTCCGTCTAGCGGAACTTGTCCTCACTCTTAATAATTTCTGTAATTTCCACCGTCTCCAACAGGATCCCACCACCAAGCACATCTTTCCCTCTCCCCCACTTTCTGCTTTCAGCAGGGATCACTCCCTACACGACTCGCGTCCATTCGTCCCTTCCCACTGAACTCCCTCCTGGCACTTCCAGGTGGGGCGACACTTCACCTGTGTGTCAGGTGGGGTCATACACTGTGTTTGGTGCCTCTGGTGTGGCCTGTACATCGGTGAGACCCGACATAGATTGGGAGTCTGCTTCACCAGAAAAAGCAGGATCTCCCAGTAGCCGCCCATTTTAATTCCACTGCCTATTCCCATATGTCCATCGAGGGCCTCCTCTACTGTCGTGATGAGGCCACACTCAGTTGGAGGAGCAATATCTCATATTCCGTCTGGGTAGCCTCCAACCTGATGGTATGAACATCGATTTATCGAACTTCCAGTAATGGCCACCCCTCCTTCACCATTCCCCGTGCCCATTTTCCCTCCCTCACTTCATCTCCTCGCCTGCCCATCGCCTCCCTCTGGTGCTCCTCCCACTTTTCTTCCATGGCCTCCCGTTCTCTCCTATAGAACTCACCCTTCTCCAGTCCTGTATCTCTTTCACCCAATCAACTTCCCAGCTTCCGGTTTCACCCATCACCTCGTGTTTCTCCCCCTCCCCCCCCCCACCACCTTTTGACTGATTCCTCATGTTTTTTTCTCCAGTCCTGCTGAAGAGTCTCGGCCCGAAATGTCGACTGTACTTTTTTTCGTAGATGCTGCCTGCCCTGCTGAGTTTCTCCAGCATTTTGTGTGTGTTGCTCGGATTGAATTGAAATGACTTTATTTCTGACATCCTTCACATACACGTGGAGTAAAAATCTCCGTCTCAATGTGCAATCATAGTAATTTATAATGAACAGAACAGTCAGTGTGATGTTTGATGGCCCGATGGGAGAAGCTGCACTGGAGCCTGTTGGTCCTGGGGTTTATGCTGTGGTACCGCTTCCCGGATGGTGGCAGCTGGATTAGATTGTGGTCAGGGTGACTTGTGTCCCCAGTGATCCTACGGGCCCTTTTTACACACCTGTCCTTGTAAATGTCCTGAATCATGGGAAGTTCACACTTACGGATGTGCTGGGCTGTCGGCACCTCTCTCTGCCGAATCCTGCGATTAAGAGAGGTACAGTTCCCATATACCAGTCAGGATGCTCTCAATTGTGCCCCTATAGAAAGTTCTTGGGATTTGGGGACCCCTACCGAACTTCCTCAACCGTCTGAGGTGAGAGAGGCGCTGTTGTGTACAGACCACGTGAGTTCCTTGGTGACGTGGATGCTGAGGAACTTGAAGCTGTTTACCCTCTCAACCCCAGATCCATTGATTCAATAGGGGTTAGCCCGTCTCCATCCCTCCTGCAATCCACAACCAGCTCCTTTGTGTTTGTGACATTGAGGGAGAGGTTGTTTTCTTGACACCACTGTGTCAGAGAGATGACTCCTACCCTGTAGGCCACCTCGCTATTGTTTGAGATTAGGCCAATCAATGTCGTGTGGTCAGCAAATTTAATCAGCAGATTGGAGCTGTGGGTGTCGACACAGCCCTGAGGAGCTGGTGTGTTGAGAGTCGGAGGGGTGGAGGTGAGGGAGCTGCTGGCGATCTGACAGGAAGTCCAGGATCCAATTGCACAAGGCAGAGGTTTCTGAGCTGCCTGTCGAGCCTGGAGGGAATTGTGTTGAATGCTGTAGTTCAAGAACAGCATTCTCACATAAGCATCATTCTTCTCCAGATATGCAAGGACGGTATGTCGAGCAGTGGCTATTGCATCATCTGTTGATCGGTTGTGAATTGTAGGGGGTCCGGTGGGCGGTAGCAAGCTATCTATCTATCTATCTAGATGTAGTCCTTGACCAACCTCTCAAAGCATTTGCCTATCATTAAGGTGAGTGCAACAGGACGTTAGTCGTTCGGGCTTGTTACCTTGGTCTTGTTTGGTACAGGGACGATGGAGGATAATTTGAAGCAGGAAGCTGCTCCACACTGGGAGAGGGAGAGGATAACAATTTCCAGCACTGCGGATTTTCCCTTGTTTCTCGTTTCACGGTGCAGGATCCCCACCTGCCGCTGGGAACCGGTACTGCAGGAAGAGCAGAACACAATGCTGTAACTCGGCTGGAATGTGGGCATTGGTAGCTGGGCCAACATTAACTGCCCACCGACTGCCCAGAAGAAAGTCTCATACACAGACAGATCGCTAAACCGAGGAAGGAATCAGAATCAAATCAGGTTTATTATCACCGGCATGTGTTGTGAAATTGTTAACTTAGCAGCAGCAGTTCGATGCAATAGATCATACAGAAGAACAAAAACTAATAAGTAAATAAATAAGTAAATCAATTACAGTATATGTATAACCAAATAACAAAATAACCGTATAACAATTACGGTACGGAAACAGACCATCTCGGCCCTTCTAGTCCGTGCCAACACTTACATTCACCTAGTCCCACTGGCCCGCACTCAGCCCATAACCCTCCATTCCTTTCCCGTCCATATTCCTATCCAATTTTACTTTAAATGACAATACCGAACCTGCCTCTACCATTTCTACTGGAAGCTCGTTCCACACAGCTACCACTCTCTGAGTAAAGAAATTCCCTCTCGTGTTACCCTTAAACTTTTGCCCCCTAATTCTCAAATCATGTCCTCTTGTTTCAATCTCCACTACTCTCAATGGAAAATGCCTAACCACATCAACTCTATCTATCCCCCTCATACTTTTAAATTCCTCTATCAAGTCCCCCCTCAACCTTAGTATCATCTGCATACTTACTAATCCAATTTACCACCCCATCATCCAGATCATTAATGTATATGACAAACAACATTGGACCCAATACAGATCCCTGAGGCACACCACTAGTCACCGGCCTCCAACCTGACAAACAGTTATCCACCACTACTCTCTGGCATCTCCCATCCAGCCACTGTTGAATCCATTTTACTACTTCAATATTAATATCTAACGATTGAACCTTCCTAACTAACCTTCCGTGCGGAACCTTGTCAAAGACCTTACTGAAGTCCATATAGACAACATCCACTGCTTTACCCTCGTCAACTTTCTTCGTAACCTCTTCAAAAATTTCAATAAGATTAGTCAAACATGACCTTCCACGCACAAATCCATGCTGACTATTCCTAATCAGACCCTGTCTATCCAGATAATATTGACTAGATTAAAAATTGTGCAAAAGCAATTCTATTAAAAAGTTGAGGTAGTGTTCACAGGGTCAGTGTCCATTTAGGAATCGAATGGGAGAGGGGCAGAAACTGTTCCTGAATCACTGAGTGTGTGCCCTCATGCTTCCGTACCTCCTTCCTGATGGTAACGAGGAGAAGAGGACATGTCCTGGGTGATGGGGGTCCATAATGATGGACGCTGCCTTTCTGAGGCACCGCTCCTTGAAAATGTTTTGAATACCATGGAGGCTAGTAGCCAAGATGGAGCTGACTAATTCTACAACTTTATGTTGCTGCTTTTGATCCCATGCAGTCACACCGTCCCCAAACCAGACAGTGATGCAGCCTGTCAAAATGCTCTCCATGGTACATCTATAGAAGTTTTCAACTGGTTTAGATGACAAACCAAATCTCCTCAAAATCCCAATGAAAAATAGCTCCTGTTCTGGTTAGACCAGATTAGATCTTCAGAGATCTCGACACCCAGGAACCAATTGCTCACTCTCTCCGCTTCTGATCCCTCTATGAGGATTGGTTCATGTTCCCTCGTCCTACCCTTTCTGAAGACAACAATCAGTTCTTTGGTCTTACTGACGTTGAGTGCAAGGTTGTTGCTATAACTCCACTCAACTAGCTGGAATATCTCTCTCCTGTACTCCCTCTCGTCACCACCTGAGATCCTACCAACAATGGTTCTATCATCAGCAAATTCACAGATGGCATTTGAGCTTTACCCAGCCACACAGAGAAAGAAGAGCTGTGGGTGAGCACACGTCCCTGTTGTGTGCCAGCGTTGATCGTCAGCGAGGTGGAGATATTATTACCAATCCGCACATATTGTGGTCTTCCAGTTTGGAAGTCAATGATCCAGATGCAGAGGGAGATACAGAGACTCAGGTTCCGTAGCTTATTGATCAGGACCGTAGGAATGATGGTGTTAAACGCTGAGCTACAGTGAATGAACAGCATCCTGACGGAGGTATTTGTATTGTCCGGGTGATCCAAGGCCATGTGGAGAGCCATTGAGATTGTGGGTGCTGTAGACCTATTGTGGCGACAGGCAAATTACAGCAGGTCCAGGTCCTTGCTGAGATAGGAGTTGAATCTGGCCACGACCAACCACTCAGTCACTGTCGATGTGAGTGCTACTGGACGATAGTCATTAAGGCAGCTCACACTACTCTTCTTGGGCACTGGGATAATTGTTGCCCTTTTGAAGCAGGTGGAAACTTCGCACCATAGCAATGAGAGGTTGAAAATGTACCTGCCAGTTGGTTGGCACAAGTTTTCAGAGCATGACCAGGTAGTCCAACAGGGCCTGCTGCCTGGCGAGGGTTCTCCCTCCGGAAAGCCAGCCTGACATCGGCCTCCGAGACAGAGATCACAGAGTCACCAGGTGCATCTTTCAAAGCGGGCATAGAAGGCGTTGAGCTCATCTGGTAGTGAAGCATCGGTGCCAGTCATACTATGGGGTTTCACTTTGTAGGAAGTAATGTCCTGCGAACCCTGCCAGAGTTGCCATGCATCCGATGTTGCCTACAGCTTTGCTCGGAATTGTTTCATCACTCTTGAAATAGCCCTCCACAAGTCTGACTGGCTTTCTGGTTCAGACCTGGGTTGCCAAGACTCATACCACAGATCTAGCCCTCAGCAGACAACATACCTCCTGGTTCATCCACGGCTTTTGGTTTGGAAATGTACGGCAAATTTTAATAGGCACACACTCATCCACACAGGTTTTAATGAAGCCGGCATTAAATAACTGCGGCAGACTCATCTGGATTCGAAGATGGATCCCTGAATACAGTCCAGTCCACCGATTCAAAGCAGTCCTGTAGGCACTCCTGTGCTTCCCTTGTCCAAACCTTCTTGGTCCTCACTGCTGGTGCTGCAGTCTTCAGTCTCTGCCTGTTCTCAGGGAGTAGAAGTACAGACAGGTGATCAGACTTCCCGAAGTGAGGTTCTGCTGTTTCGTGTTTAGCACAGAATTCATTTCCTTCACTTCCACCATTCCCCCCACCCCCATTAAACTGTTTACTGCCTGGTCTTCTGTTAACTATCCTCTGTTAAACCGTTCATGGTGTGAAACTCCTCCGTTCACTCTCCCCTCGTCCTTTCTAGCTCACTTCCTTCACTGCTTTGTAAACCTGATGCAGAATTTAAGTTTTCTGCCATTGTCTGTGCCTGTATTGCTGCTGAAAGTGTTTCATTGCAAAACATGAGCTGCTGGAGATGGTGGGGTGTCTGATTCCTCAGCAGGGTTAGGGGTCAAGCAGCATCTATGGAGGGAGATGGACAGTCATCATTTCCCCTCAAAACCCTTCCTCTGAACAGAACTGGACTGCCTGTTTCCCTCCACAGATACCGCCTGGCCCACTGACACTCCTCCAGCATTTTGTGTGTTGCTCTGGATTCCAGCATCTGCAGCCTGTCGTGCCTCCAGACTGTAACGATGCCTTGTACACACCACAATAAATTCGGCAGCACTTCACCTGATCTCTCTTTGCTTGGAGGACAGCCCTCTTCCCTCCTCCCCAGTCTTTTTGCACAATCAAAATCCCTCACTCCACACATGTCCTGTAGGGAGCATTCATTCCAGTCACATACCGACAGTGTGAGGTACCATTGCACGGGTTCGGAAACCATCACAGAGGTTTGAAAACTCAGCCGGCTCCATCGTGGCACTAGCCTCCCCACCATTATGGAGATCTTCAAATGAGGCTGCCTCCAGAGTGTGGAGTCCATCATTAAAATCCTCGCCATCCAGGACAAGTTCTCCGATGCCATCAGGGGAAGGTACAGGAGCCTGAAGACACATTTGATGTTTTCGGGACACTTTGTTCTTTTCACCATCACATTTCTGGATGGACCATCAGCAGTCTCACTACTCTGCACCACGGATTTATTTCTTATTGTAACGTACAGTTAAATTATTTACTGCGCTCTCCTGCTGCCGCGGACCAATAAATTTCACAACATATGTCAGTGATAATAAACCTGATTCTGATTCTAGTTCTTGACCCACACTGGGAAATCCTGTCTTCCTAAAGTGCGGTGAGCAGAATTGGAACCAAGTCTCTATCGCTCAGCTGCGGAGACGTTCCCATTGTTTGTCATTTCCCTGCCAGAGTTTCTGTTCACAGCTTTTGCTCTCAGCTTTCCTGCCTTGCTCACCTGTCATCTCTTTCAAAAGAGATATGACTCACCAGTCTCCCCCACCCCCACGCATAGTGCTGATATATTTTTCTCTTGTCCCCTGTCTCACCCAATAACCTGGCATTCCATTTGTTAATCATTACAGCGCCTTGTGTGGGTTAAGTATGGTAACAAACGACTGTAATTCTATCCCGTTGCCTTCTCATTCTGAAACTTGACTTCCTTCAAAACCTGTTGACCTAAATTTGCTCTTCACTCTTTGACAGCCAGTTTCCAGACAGCTGCTGTTCAAAGTGTCTTACTGTTGTACTCCAGGGACGATCAGTTCCCTTCCCTGGCCCATTTTGTCCCTCATCCTTCACTCCTGGGTCGGGTGGCTTGACGATCAGCGTAGCGGGGGAAACTCTGGGACGGTGATATTGCCAAGAATCTGAAGTCTCGTCCAGTCCAGAGGGGGTAAGGAAGGCAGCTGTCCTCCCTGAACAGCATTTGTGAATTTAAATTGGCTTTCCCTGTCACACTGAAACATACAGTGAAATGGGTCGTTTGTGTCGGTCACCACACATTCTGAGGCTGTGCTCCCGGCGAGAGTCACCACTCTTCTGGCCCCAACACAGCACGTCCACAACTTACTGACCCCAACCTATACATCGTTGGAATGTGGGAGGAAACCGGAGCATCCGGAGGAAACACACACGGTCACAGGAAGAATCTACAAACTCCTTACAGACAGCAGCGGGAATTGACCCCGGGCACAGGCTCTGAAATAGTGTTACGTTAACTACTGGGCTACCGTGACACCCGAATTGGGTGGATTGATATTACATCCTTAGTCAATAGTGATAAGGTTCGAACTCTTGTGAGATGGGTAAGAGTTAACAGGAATCTGAGGGACAGTGTTTTCACCTGGAGGGCAGTCAGCATAAACCATAGGAAGTATTTCCCAGGTCAGCAATGGCTAATACGAGGGGGCATCATTTTAAGAAGAATGGAGGAAGGTCTGGGGGGGTTGTCAGAGGTAGATTTTTACACAGAGATTGGTGGGTGCGTGGAACGCTCTGCAAGGGTGGTGGGGGAGGCAGATACATTCGGGGCATTTAAGATACTCAGACAAGCACGAGGATGAAAGAAAAGTGGAGAGCTATGTGGAAGGAAGGGTTATGTTTATGGTAGAGCTGGCTAAAATGTCAGCACTCCATCATTAGGTGAAGCACCTGTACTGTGCTGTATTTATGGAGAGAAATAAATAGTCGATATTTTGGGCCGAGACCCTTCATCAGTATCTCAAATCATCGCACACTGATGAATGGTGTCGACCTGAAAAGCCGAGTCTTAATTTGACTCCAAAGATGCTGCCCGACCTGCTGAGTTCCTTCTGTTATGTACCCCGTCACCGGGCTAACAAACCTGCAGAAATGGAATGGTATGTTGGAGTCTGGTGGTACTGTAACTAAAGGTGTTTATTAGTAAACTAAGTAATACAGTATCAAAAATGCAAATATACATATAAAACAGGTTAGCAATAATAAAAACAGAAGTGTAGGAATAAGAATCAAAACCAAGCTCTATCGTAGTCTAGGGGTAAATGAATAGTCTTAAGCTAATGCAGAGTTCAGTTCAGTTCAGTTTGGGTTGAGGTAGTTGCTGTTGTGACGTGAGAGAGAGAGAGAGAGAGAGAGATAGAGATAGATAGATAGAGAGAGAGAGAGAGAGAGTTAGAGAGAGTGAGAGAGAGAGATAGAGAGAGAGGGAGAGAGAGAGAGATAGAGAGAGAGAGATAGAGAGATAGAGAGAGAGGGAGAGAGCGAGAGAAAGAGAGAGAGATAGAGAGAGATATAGAGAGAGCGAGAGAGAAAGAGATAGAGAGAGAGAGAGAGATAGAGAGAGATAGAGAGAGAGAGATAGAGAGAGCGAGAGAGAAAGAGATAGAGAGAGAGAGAGAGATGTGAGCAGCTGCAGCAGACAAACCTTCCGTTGTCTTCTTGTTCCGTTGTATCGTTGTGGTCATTTGGTTATGACCCCTCCGTTCTCGGCCAGACCGTTCTTCTGTGGTGGACTCGTCACTCTGGCATGAGTGGACACACACACAAGTCCCCACCGGTCCTGCCGTCACACTGTGAGCTTTGTGACTGATCTCCCGATTCGGTCCTCCAAGCCCCCACCTTCCTGTGGGTGCACAACACTCTTGCAGTGTCTCGTGGCGTGTCTGCCGGTGTCTCAGCAGACCCGTCTTTTATCTCCCCTGACGGGGTACCAGCCATTCATCAACTCCATGACCATCCAACTGGCCAGTCCCTGCTGTCTCTGCAGGGATGTTAACGAGCAAAGCAGTGTCCTTGCAGCAAAAGGTAAATAATCAGTGAAGAAGCCATAATACTAAATCATGTCTCTGTCTCTCTCTCTCTTATCTGTATCAGATGCCTCTCCCTCTGTTCTTCATCTCTATCTCTCTTTAACAGCATAGTTCACAGGGGGGTCAACTCTGGACCCTATCTCCATCTGGTTTTCTCATCACACAGAACACTCCATTTTGTGAGTGTTACTCTGGATTTCCAGTATCTGCAGAAACTTGTGCGTTCATGCATAACAAGCTGAAAACATCCAAAATGGCTCTTTAGTTTGGTGTTGTTTGTGTGATTAACACTGGCCAGGGTGTTGGGGTTGGCTCTGTGTTGCCCTCAGTACCAGCACTCAAAGTTCAGTAACATTCATTGTCAAAGTACCTGTATGTTACCGTATACCACCTTGAAATTCAATTTAATGCTGGCATTTACAGAAAAATAAAGAAAACAATAAAATTTCTGTTGTAGTATTTTGTGTGTGAGTTGTTCTGAATTCCCAGCGTCTCCAGAATCTCTTGTGTCACTGATTGCCCAAGACCTCTTGGAGAAGAGGTACAGAACCCCGAGGATCCACACTCAATGATTCAGAAACAGCTTCTTCCCCTCCTCCATCAGATCTTTGAATGGTCCTATATGAACACAATGTCCGTGAGCCCATGAACGATTCAGATTCCGATTCTTTTTATCACACCTACATCAAAACGTACAGAGACATGTGTCCTTTGTTTAAAGACCAACACAACCGAGGATTTGTTGAGACAGCTCGAAAGTATCACCACACATTCCGCCATAGGGTGCCCAGAACGGTCAGAACAACAACACAACAAAAACAAGACCACAACAGCAGAATAAACCTCTTTCACACCCTCTCTCTCACACACACTTCCAACCACAGGACAGGGCACCTCTAGGCCTTCAGTCCTTGACTCTGTCAGGCTCCCTCTAGGCCTTCAGTCCTTGGCATTGGACATGCTGCCTCTGGGCCAAACACAGGACAGGCCGCCTCTAGGCCTTCGGTCCTTGGTTTTGGACAGGCTGCCTCTAGGCCTGTCACAGGACAGGCCGCCTCTAGGCCTTCAGTCCTTGGCGTTGGACAGGCCGCCTCTAGGCCTTTGGTCCTTGGCGTTGGACAGGCTGCCTCTGGGCCAAACACAGGACAGGCCGCCTCTAGGCCTTCAGTCCTTGGCGTTGGACAGGCTGCCTCTGGGCCAAACACAGGATAGGCCGCCTCTAGGCCTTCAGTCCTTGACTACAAACTCACATCCTGGCTCAGACTCGCAGACAACAGACCTCTGACTCCGGACAATCTAACCCATCGGACCTCTGTATTTTCTTCTTTATTCCTTTTTATTACATTGTATTTAATTTTGTAGTTTATAGTGTTTCTATGTCACCACATTTAACCCTTTTCTCACTGTTGCCATCAGGCAGAAGGTACAAGTGTCACGACTGGCCACTCCACCACATTCAAAACAGCTCCTACTCCTCAACCATCAGTTTCTTTCACAAAAGGGGATAAATACACTCATTCTGCTTCTGGTGTTCCCACAGCCAATTGTCTCACTTTACAAACTCTTTATGTTGTTATTCCATGATCATTATTTATTGCTAGTTATTTATATTTGCGTTGGCACGGTTTGTTGTCCATTGATCCTGTTTACATACTGTTCTATAGATTTGCTCAGTGTGCCCACAGAAGAAGAATCTCGGGGTTGTGTGTGGAGACGTGTCTGTACTCTGATCATAAAGTTTACTTTCACTTTGAACTTTGCTGCTGCAAAACCACACATGTAAGCGGTGATGATGAATCTGTGACCCTGAGGATTGGATTCAGTCCTGGGGAGGAGGGCCACGCTTCAGGGAAAATGTGCAGGATGTAGAGAGAGTGCAGAAATGTTTGACTGGAATTAGTCCGGGGATGAGAGATGGTCGTTCCATGCATAGTCTGGAGACCCTGGGGTTATTCCACATGGAGCAGAAGAGGATCTGATAGGTAAGACCATGAGGGATTGCAGGAAGGGTTCGGAGAGGACGCGGAAGAGGTTTACCAGGGAACTGCCTGGATTACACAACACGATAATAGGAGGCTGGGTTGTTTTCCCAGGAGCGACGGAGTCTGAGGGGAGATCTGATAGAGATTATGAGAGGAACAGATAGAGTAGACAGACAGTATCTGTTGTCTAGGGTTGAAATCTCTAATACCAGAGGGCATGCAGTTAAGACGAGGGGGGTATTTTCAAAGGAGATGTGAGGGGCAAGTTTTTTCTTACACAGAGAGTGCTGGGTACCTGGGGTGGTGTGGGTACATATGGAGCTTTTATAATATGTTCAGATAGCCTAATTTCTTTTCATTTCAAGATGGCTGGGGTCCTGTCAGTGGTCTACAGTTGAAGTTCAGACTATGGTTCTCCACGGGCAGTGGGTTCTCATCGTGTGGTCCCGCGTTTCAGTATCTCCAGGTGTGGCCTGGAAGACGCGCGCCATTGGACGCGGCCCTGTGGACCACCCACTTCCTCGCTGATGTCACCGACTGCAGCGTTGCAGGAGACTGAAACAGTGGGACGGTGGGCAGTGTGCACTGCTGTCAGAATGAAGAAAAATTACTTGTAAAGAGTTGTTGAAGGTGAGTCTAGGGTGTGGGATCGGTTCAGAGTTGTGGTGAGTGAGTTGTCCACGCCGGTTCAAGAGCCTGATGGTTGTAGGGTAACAGCTGTCCACGAACTTGGCAGTGTGGGACCTAAGGGTTCTGAACGTCCCGTTCGATGGGAGCGGAGAGAAGAGAGCATGGTGTGGATGGTTGGAGTCCTTGATGACGGTTGCTGCTTTCTTGTGGCAGGGCTCCGTGTAAATGGTCTCATTGCTGAAGATTAGAACATTTGCAGATGATACCAAGATTGGGGGTGTAGTGGACAGCAAGGAGGACTAACAGAGCTTGCAGTGGGATCTGGTCCAGCTGGAAATCGGACTGGAAAATGGCAGATGGAATTTAGTGTGGACAACTGCAAAATGTTGCACTTTGGTAGGGCCTACCTGAGTGAGGAGTGCAGCAGAACCAAGAGATCTGGGAATACAGGTCAAGTATTTTCAGCTTATTTTGAGTTATTTGAGCGTCTGATTCAAATAAACAAACAAGCAAACAACAACAAATGGATCTGACAGACGGGAGTCTACAGACGCTGGAAATCCCGAGCAACACAAAATGCTGGAGGAACTCAGCGGGAATGGCTGCATTTATGGAAGGAATAAACAAGACGATGTTTCCCTTCATCGGGGCTGGGAAGGAGGGGGTTAAAGTCGGAATAAGGCAGAGGAGGGTAAGGAGTACAAATGACATGTGATAGTTACACCAGGTGAGTCGGGGGTGGGAGAGGGGGCATGAAGGAAGAAGCTGCGAGGTGACAGGTGGAAAAGGTGAAGAATGGCTGAAGAGAATCTGACTTTCTTTTTCTCGGCTTTCCCTGCAGTACCGGATTCCAGCAGCAGGTGGGGATGTTCACCGTCAAACTGATCCTTGGACAGCTCACTATCCCCATCCCCTGGTTGAAAGCGGTACCGCCATGAACTGAACGTCCAAACGTTTATCAGCTGGATTGGCGGAATCCTGAGTTCAGAGCATTAACACGATGTCTGAGTGTGGGTTTCTTTCTGCCCCTCCTTCACTCACTGTTCCATTGTCCCTTTCGGCCCATCCATCACTCAGCCTCGCTCACATGATCATTTGTCACCCAAGCAAGGACTGTGTCACCCACCCGGGTGGGAAGGAGAGCCCAAGGCAGAGGTCACAGGAAGGTAGCACAGGGTGCAGCAAAGGGAGGGGTGGGGAAGTGTTGGAGGCATGAGGTCTGAGGAAGGGTGCACAGAAGGTAAGGGGCAGGAGAAATCCTGAGGGAGAGGACAAGAGGGATCAAAGTTGAGGGAGGTTCAGATGAAACTGGGTGTAAGTGTGAATGAAGACGAGCCTGTGGGTAAAGGTAAATGTCTGAGCTCGCGCGCGCGCGTGTGTTTGTGTGTGTGTGTGTGTGTGTGTGTGTGTGTGTGTGTGTGTGTGTGTGTGTGTGTGTGTGTTTCACTCTCTCTCTCTGTCAGAGGCAGAGAAAGCGAGAGAGAGAGCCTGAGACATCTTCTCTGCTTTCCAGGTAGATGCAGGCTCAGCACTGGTCCAATTTTCCCATAAATATTTCAAAACAAACAGAAAGATGCTCACTGGGGCAAAGTGACACATTAACCACTTGGTCCCAGCCTCACTTACTGGGAGGCGGTCATCTGTATCCCTTCTCTGTTCGAACTATCTACACATATCTTGTCAAAACATTATTCCCTCTGGGTAGCCTCCAACCTGATGGCATGAACATCAATTACTCGAACTTCCGGTAATGGCCACACCCTCACCATTCCCCATTCCCATTTTGCTCTCTCACCTTGTCTCCTTTCCTGCCCATCACCTCCCTCTGGTGCTCCTCCACATTCCCTTTCTTCCAAGGCCTTCTGTCCTCTATCAGACTCCCCCTTCTCCAGACCTTTATCGATTTCACCAATCTCTTTCCCAGCTCTTTACTTCACCACTCCCCCTCTCCCGGATTCACCGGTCACCTACAAACTTATATTTCTTCTTTCCCTCCCCTCACCTTCTCACTCTGACCTCTCATCAGCTCGGGAGAGGAGTGGTCTGAAATCAATATTTCCCATCTCTGTTTCCCAGGGAAAACATCATGGAATCCACGGAATGAAGGAAAATGAACATTAACATCTTGGAAAATCTCACATTACAAGAGAGTAGGTGCTGACGATCTTAAAGCCAATTAAGGTGGATAAATCCCTTATTCCCTCTACCAACGTGCTCGACCATGTACTTCCCTACACTATATTCCAGCTGCCAATTCTTTGCCATTCTGCAATCTAAGGCCCACTGCAGACTCCCTGCTTCCTCAACACTCCCTACCCCTCCAGCTATCTTTGTATTATCCACAAAACCAGCAATTCTGCCACCCGTATCACTGACTGATCAAATGAAAAGAAGTGGTCCCAACACCAGCCCCTGCGGACACCACTCGTCACCAACACCAGTAAGGGACCTCTTTATTCCCCGTCTTTGCCTCCTGAGAATCAGTCTATCTTCTATCCGTGCTAGTATCTTTCCTGTAATTCCATGGACTCTCATCTTGTTTCGCAGCCTCATGTGTGGCTCCTTGTCAAATGTCTTTTGAACATCCCAGTAAACAACATCTACTAACTCTCCTTTGTCTATCCTTCCTGTTATTTCCTCAAAGAATGCAACAGATTGGTCAGGCAAGATTTCTCCACAGGGAAACCTTGCTGATTTCACCCATCATGTCCTTCAATTACTCTGAAACCTCATCCTTAATAACAGACTCTTGCCAACAAGTGAAGTCAGAAGAAATCACCTATAATTTCCTGTCATTTGCCTCCCTTTCTTTTTAAAGAGTGGAGTGACATTTACAATTTTCCAGTTCCCCCAAAACCCCCAGTGAAAACTGAATGATCAGCACTAATGTCTCCACAATCACTTCAGCTGCTTCTTTAAGAACCTCTGGGTCTCACTCATCTGCTCCGGGTGACTTGTCTACTTTCAGATCTTTCTGTTTTCCACGGTCCTTCTCCATAGTGATAGTGACAACACTCACTTCTGTGCCCTGACACTCTCAAAATTCTGGCACACTGCTGGTGTCTTCCACAATGAAGACTGACACAATGTACTTCATGACTTTGTCCACCATTTCCAATGTAACTTTCTAGTGGTCCGATATTCACTCTCACCCCTCCTTTCCTCTTATTTATCTGATTAAACTTTTGATATCCTCCTTTATATTATTGACCAGCTCATCTTCATATTTCATCTTTGCTAACCTGTCTTTTAGTTGCCTTTATTAGTTTTGAAAATCTTCCCAATCCCCTCACTCCAAACAGAGGACTTTTCCCTTCCTGTTTCTCACTTCCACCCACACTGACTCAGTAGACAATCCCTCCACCACGTTCTCCATTGAGTCATTCAGCACGGGAACTGCTGCTGGAAGACCATCAGCTCAGTGAGAGACGCTCTTTGTTCTGCCCGAAACCTGCTGGTCTCCCAGCACAGCCAGATGTCCGTCAGGGAAAGCTGTCGACAGGCACAGTCCAGGCTGCAGGAGGACGTGCTGAGGGACACAGAGGATCTCGGGGCAGACAATGCAAAGTCTCTGGGGGGAGGAGCACTGTCGAGCTGAAACAATGGGTCTGCCTGGAGAGGCAGGTTTGTGGATCTTGGGTAGAAAGGGGAGGTACGGGAACTATGAGGTTGGAGGCAGTGGATGGGAGATCCCCAGAGCTTATAAAGTCGGTGATGGTGTGGGAGACAGTGGCCTGGTTCTCCTCTGTGAGGTCCTGTTCGAGGGGTAAGTAAGTAGGAGATGTCTGAGAATTGTCGCTGGGCCTCAGCGGTGGAGGTCAGTACGCCAGACTACTACAGCACCCCACTGATCCGCGGGTTTGAGGTGAGGTGAGGATTAGTGCTGAGGGAGTGGAGAGCAGGGCGTTTGGAAGTAGTGAGGTTGGAATTGGAGGGAGGAGTGGGGAAGTGGAGATGGTTGATGTCTCGTCGGCAGTTTGCAATGAAAAGATCCAGAGCGGGGTGACCAGGGAGAGGAGGAGGGTTGAGGACGGCAGAAAGGGTCATCGGTCCCCATCCTCCCTCGCCCTTCAGTCTGTCGTATTGCACGGGAGAGAGGTGAGAGCACCAGAGATCCATCAGCAGCTCCGGTCTCCCAGCAGCAGGAGGCGGGTTTCGGAGGCAGCTGCAGACAACAGGCCCCGATCCCCGGTGGGGAAAGGCCGGTCACCCTCAGGCAGCTGCGGACAACAGGCCCCGATCCCCGGCGGGGAAAGGCCGGTCACCCTCAGGCAGCTGCGGACAACAGGCCCCGATCCCCGGCGGGGAAAGGCCGGTCACCCTCAGGCAGCTGCGGACAACAGGCCCCGATCCTCGGCGAGGAAAGGCCGGTCACCCTCAGGCAGCTGCGGACAACAGGCCCCGATCCCCGGCGGGGAAAGGCCGGTCACCCTCAGGCAGCTGCGGACAACAGGCCCCGATCCCCGGCGGGGAAAGGCCGGTCACCCTCAGGCAGCTGCGGACAACAGGCCCCGATCCCCGGCGGGGAAAGGCCGGTCACCCTCAGGCAGCTGCGGACAACAGGCCCCGATCCCCGGCGGGGAAAGGCCGGTCACCCTCAGGCAGCTGCGGACAACAGGCCCCGATCCCCGGCGGGGAAAGGCCGGGCACCCTCAGGACAGAAAGCCATGGAAGATTTCAGTCTGATGGAAGTGCTGAGTTTGTTCTCAGATTCACAGGAAGCTCCTGCCAGTAACTTTGTTTATCGCCTGTGCATGTGAACTTTGCGTTAATGAACTTGGGCACAATTCCTCCAGACTAACACCACTGACCACAAGTCACCAGGAAGGACTCGATGTACACGGTGAACACACACAAAATGCTGGAGGAACTCAGCGGGCCAGGCAGCCTCTGTGGAAAAAAGTACAATTGACACTTCGGACCGAAACGCTTCGGCAGGTCTGGTGGGAAAAAGGCTGAGGAGATTTAAAAGGTGGGGAGGGGAGAGAGAAACACTCGGTGAGAGGTGAAACCTGAAGGGGGAGAGGTGAAGTATAGAGCTGGGAAGTTGATTGGTGAAAGAGGTATAAGGCTGGAGAAGGGGGAGTCTGACAGAAGAGGACAGAAAGCCATGGAAGGAAAAAAGAGGGGAGGAGCACCGTAGGGAGGAGATGGGCGGCAAGGAGATAAGGTGGGAGAGGGAAAAGGGGGATGGGGTATGGTGAAGGAGAGGGATTGGGAGCGTTACCAGAAGTTCGAGGGATCCAAGGAGACCTTGCTTTTTGGCTTGACCACAGAGGGCAAAGAGTTCATAGATGCTTCATCTCTGTATGGAAGATGGTGACCAGTGGTTTTCCGCAGGGATCTGTTCTGGGATCCCTCCTCTTTGTGGTTTTAATTATTGACCTGGATGAGGAAGCAGAAGGATGAGTTGGTAAATTTGCTGAGGACACAAAGGTTGGGGTGTTGGGGATAGTCTGAAGGGCTGTCAGAGGTTACAGCAGACATCGATAGGATGCAGAACTGGGCTGAGAAGTGGCAGATGGACTTCAACTGAGGTAAGTGTGAGGTGGTTCATTTTGGTGGGTCAAATTTGAAGACAGAATGTAATATTAATGGTAAGAATATTGGCAGTGTGGAGGATCAGCGAGACCTTGTCCAGGGGACACTCATATCTGCTGCGCAGGTTGACAGTATGGTTAAGAAGGCGTATGTTGTGTTGGCCTTCATCAACTGTGGGATTGAGTTCAAGAGCCGTGAGGTAATGTTACAGGTATATAAGACCTTGGTCAGACCCCACTTGGAGTACTGTGTTCAGTTCTGGTCACCTCACTACAGGAAGATTGTGGATACTATAGAGAGAGTGCAGAGGAGATTTACAAAGATGTTGCCTGGATTGGAGGGCGTACCTTATGAGACAAGTTGAATAAACTTGGCCTTGAAGTGACGGAGGATGAGGGGAGACGTGATAGAGGTGTATAAGATGATGTGAGGCATTGATCGTGTGGATGGCCAGAGGCTTTTTCCCAGGGCTGAAATGGCTAACATGAGGGGGCATAGTTTTAAGGTGCTTGGAAGGAGGTACAAGGGGAGGTCAGGGGTAAATTTTTCAAAGAGTGGTGGGTGCATTGAATGCAAAGTGAAGGTGGTAGAGCCGGGTACAATAAAGGCTTTTTAGAGACTCTTAGATATGTACATGGAGCTTAGGGAAATAGAGGGCTGTGTGGTTGGGAAATTCTCGGCAGCTTCTGGAGCAGGATTCATGGCTGGCTCATCATTGTGGGCGGAAGGGCCTATAATGTGCTGTGGATTTTCTGTGTTCTATGCTGGGGGAACCGGTCAGACAGCATCTATGGAAATGGGATTTCGGGCCGAGATCCTTCTTCACAACTGGAAAGGAAGTGGGAAGTCCCCAGAATAGAAAGGTGGGGGACGGGAGGGAGGATAGCTGGAAAGGGATAGGTGAAGCCAGGTAGGTTGGAAAGGTAAAGGGTTGGAGAAGAAGGAATCTGATACGAGAGCAGAATGGCCCATAGGGGAAATGGAAGGAGGAGGGGACGCATGGGGAGATGATAGTCAGGAAGGTGAAGGTAAGGGGCCAGAGTGGGGGATAGAAGAAGAAGGGAGAGGGAGGGAATTTTTTTTCGGGAAGGAGAAATCAATATTCATGCCATCTGTTTGGAGGCGACCCAAACATACTACACGGTGTTTTTCCTTCGGCCTGAGGGTAGCTCCGTCGTGGCACAAGAGAAGGCCGTGGACTGTCAGGTCGGAATGGGAATGAGAATTGGAAGTAAAATGTTCCATCTTTGGCAGATGGAGCAGAGGTGCTTGATGAAGCAGAACCCCAGTTTACAACAGGTCTCACCAGTGTAGAGGAGGCTGCATTGGGAGCGGCAGACCAAATAAATGACCCAGCAGATGACGTGTTGCCTCACCTGGAAGGACATTTTGGGTCCTCGAATGGAGGTGAGGGAGGAGGTGAATGGGTACTTTGGCCACTTGCAGGGTTAAGTATCAGGAGTGAGACTAGTGGGGAGAGTGAATGGACAAGGGAGTCATGGAGGGAGTGATCACTAAGGAAAGTAGAGAAGGGAGGAGGTAAAGATGTGTTTGGTGATCAGATACCATGACTATGTGGCTAGGCACAGCTCAAATACCATCTATATACCTGCTGATGATACAACTATTGTTGGCAGAATCTCAGGTAGTGACGAGATTGCAGAGGGTCATAAATTTCGTCGGCTCCATCTTAGGTACCAGCCTTCAAAGTATCCAAGACGTCTTCAAGGAGCGGTGTCTCTGAGTCAGCGTCCTTTATTGAGGACCCCCAGCACCTAGGACATGCCCTTTTCTCACTGTTACCATCAGGGAGGAGGTACAGAAGCCTGAAGGCACACACTCTGCAATTCAGGAACAGCTTCTTCCCCTCTGCATCCGATTCCTAAATGGACATATTGAACCCATTAACACTACCGCACGTTGTTAATATATATTATTTCTGTTTTTGCAGAGTTTAAAATCTATTCAATATACATATACTGTAATTGATTTACATATATATATATAGATATTGTACTTCTATATTATGTATTGCATTGAACTGTTGCTGCGAAGTTAACAAAATACAGTACATGACACATGACACATGCCGGTGAGAATAAACCTGATTCTGATTCTGAGATGGTGGAGGTTTATGGAGGATGATGTGATGGATGCAGACACTTACGTGCTGGTAGGTTAGGACAAGAGGAACTCTATCACTGTTGAGGCAGAGGGAAGATGAGGTGAGCACAAATGTTCGGGAAATGAAGGAGATGCAGGTAAGGGCAACATCAATAACGGAGGAAAGGAAACCCTGTTCTTTACAGAGGAGGACATACCTGATGTTCTGGAAGGGGAAACTGCATTCTGGGAACAGATTCAGTGGAAATGAAGGAGTTTAGAAAAGTTACAGGAGACTGGGTGGGAAGAGATATAGTCAAGCTACCTGTGGGAATCAGTAGCTTTATAAAATATGTCAGTTGACAGTTTGTTTCCAGAGATGGAGGCAGAGAGAAGGGCAAAGGGGAGGGAGGTGTTTAAACTGGACCAAGTGAATTCAAGTGCAGGGTGGAAGTTAGTGGCAAAGTTGATGAAATTGATAAACTCAGCATGGGTGCATGAAGCAGCACCAATGCAGTCATTAATGTTTCTGAGGAAGATTTGGGGAGCGTTACTGGGGAAGGCCTGGAACATGGGCTGTTCTTCGACAGGCATTACTGGGGCTCATGCGGATACCCGTGGATAGCCCTCGAGTTTGGAGAAGGTGGGAGGAGCGGAAGGAAAATTGGTGAGGGTGAGCACCAGCCCTTCCAGATGGAGAGGAACTGGTTTGTTCTTTTATTGAGAAAGAAACAGAGAGCTGTAAGGCCTTCTTGATGGGGGATAGAAGTTATAACTGGACATCCATGGTGAAGATGAGGCGGTCAGTGCCTGGGAATTGAAAATTGCTGAGGAGATTGAGGGCATGAGAAGTGTCGCGGATGTGGGTTGGGAGGGATTGACCTGAAGGGTTTAGAATGGAGTCAATGTATGAGGACAAGTTCAGTGGGGCTGGAGCAGGCAGGGACATAGGCCAACTGTCTATCTCGCTTTTCAGGAATTGTCCCTTTCACTTGTACTTTACACTGAACCAGGCTCCGCGCTCCGGGTTCATTTAGATTCAGACCTCTTTAATGTGTTTCTGATCCCACCCTGACGTGGAAATTGCCGCGATTCCTGCCCAGAGAACACTTGGAGCAACGTTGTTCATTCCCGAGACTGCAGCGCCCCTAGTGGACATCCCCGGTACCGCAGGCGTTCAGCAGCTCCCGAAAGTGAAAGGATCCTGAACCCGGAAGTACCGGGAGTTAACATGGCTTCGAAAGGACAGGTCGAGAGTTTAATCGAGGAGGTAATTTGTCCCATCTGCCTGGATTTCTTCACCGATCCGGTGTCACTGGAGTGTAGTCACAACTTCTGCCGCTCCTGTATCACACGGTGTTGGCAAAGGGAGGAGAGAAACTCCTGCCCGGAATGTAGAGAGGAGTTTGCAGACTGCACCCTCAGGGTCAATCGGGTTTTAGCAAATCTGTCTGAGAAAGCTCGGAAACTAAACCTGAATCCTAAAGAGAAGGAAAGTAAACTTCACTGCGAGGAACATGAGGAAGAACTGAAGCTGTTTTGTGAGACAGACAGGAAACTGATCTGTCTGATCTGTGCGACTGCGCGGGAACACAAGTCTCACAACTTCATGCCGATTAAAGAAGCCGTTAAAATTTACCAGGTAAAACTAAGCTGCTTTCGATCGTCTGTTTATGTTGTCTTTTTGTTTTGTCTAATCCATTAACTCTTTAATTCCCAGGATCGGGTTAAATCTTCCTTGGACTCTCTCGTAAAAAAGAAATCAGACTTTCAGGAAAAGGAGCAGCAACAGAAAGAGAAGATTTCTGGAGTTCGGGTGAGGCTTCCTGAGCAGAATTTACAATCTTGTTGTGTAGTTTTGTTCCCTTTAATGCAGAAAAGCAGAGTATCGCAGCTCCAGTGCCCTGGGATCGATCCTAACCTCTGGTGCTGTCTGCGTGGAGTTTGCACGTTCTCTCTGTAACCAGTACCTTCTTTTAGCCGACAATCAACTCAATGTGGTATTTACAGATACTGTAGTTGTAAACTGATTTAAACCAGACGGATGTTTTGACTGTTCAGGATTGAACAGTAAATTGGCAACTGTAATTAACCCTGTGAAGGGGTATTATATGTGAATCAGGTGGGAGTTAATGGGTCAGTGAGGAAGACTGGGTTTGAGGGAATTGTGATCGAATATCTGGGAACCACTCACTTGCTGCCTGTTATGCCACTGGAGTTTGGGACAGCAATGAAGGTCCTCCATCTCCGGCAGTGTTCATGTCTTCATTCAACATGTCAGTAGCTACTTCTCGGTTTTCACTACTGTCAGTCATGCAGGTCCTGAGTGGAGACTCAGGAATAACATGGCACTCAGATGTAGAAAGACTCTTCATTGTTTCCGTAACAGTTTTGTTTCACCAGTCAGTATTGTTAGCCCTGAGCTGAACCCATGAACCTGGAGGACCAGTGGACCACTCTTACTCTGGCCTCTACCCTTTGACCTGTTTGGCATGGGTGACCCTACCAAGGGTCAAAGCATAAAGCCCACATTCCAGCCAACGGAGTTCTTTGGGTCATTGAGGCACACAAGCCCCAAACCCAGTGGCAAGGTTGTGGTCCTCTTGGATGATAATGGGCTGGACAGACACTTCCATATCATAAGGAAATACATCAGGGCCAAATAATAAACTAGCCTCTCCTTTCATTCGACAGGAACAGTCACAAAATGTTCAGTCCCACATCACATCCCAGTTTGATGAACTGCGCCGGATTATCACTGAGAAAGAGCAGCGCGCACTCCGAGATCTCAGGGAAGAAGAGGAGAGGATTCTAAATCCAATGGAGAAAAATCTTCGCGAGATTCAAGAGAATTTAAATGCCATCTACAAGGAAATATCAAAGTTACAGGAACAGATGGATCAACAAGACAATATCATATTCCTCATGGTGAGAGATTTCAGTTTGGTCCTGTAAAAGTACATAGTCACAAAATGATGTATTTTAACTCAGTGTGGGATTTACAGATACTGGAGTTGTAAACTGATTGAAACCAGACGGATGTTTTGACTGTTCAGAGTTGTTGTCTCCAAACCGGCCTCTCACAACATCTGTACATCGCTGGACAGTCTGCATCCTTCTCGGGAATGTTTACTCTGATCGTAGCGCTGAGCCAGTGATCACTTCTGTGATTCCCACGTATAATATCCCCTGAGACTCAGAGTAACATCCCATTGCAGTCACAGACTGTGAGTGTGTCTGGTGCAGTGGGTGTGAGGGTCTCTCTGTTGATCGGTGGGAACTGAGGTTGAACTCCAGAATGTGACCTACACATCGGATTTACCATCTATATCTGGTTTGTATCAGGTTCATTGTTTTGGAGAATTTTGCACTGTCCTTTGTTTTTCAGAAATATTCTTCATCAGATTATATCCCATTTTCATCAGAGACAGGACTTTCAGTCCATTCTCTCCTATCAGTTTCCCTGGTGCACAAGCCTCCTCCCACCTACTCACCACACCCAGTAACAGTGTCCCCGACTCCATGGTCTCTCATGTGTTTATCCAGCTTCCCCATTACAATCAATCTCTGCTGTTCCACTTCAGCCACTCCTGTAGCAGTGAGTTCCACATTCTCTTCACTACATTTCTTGTGGGATTTATTAACGACCTACTGATGTTTTATCTTTGACTTATTGTCTCCACACAAGCAGAAATATTTTCGATCAGATACATTCAGAATCTTAAAACCTGTCCAGTCTCTCCTGTAAGTTCCTTCTCTCAGTTATCGTATAATTCTCATAAATATTCCTTGTACTTTCTCGCACAGTTCAATGTCCCTCTTTCTCCGTTCATGTTAGTGGGAATGAGTTCAGTGGGAATTTTCAGCAGGTTTTAATAACTTGGCTCAGATGCCGACAGTAAGTCTCAGTCAATTGAGATCTGTGTTTGATTTATTTCAGGAGGAAGCTCGTCGGAAGAGGAGGTAGGACATGGTCTTCACTGAAACTCAGTATGGATTTGTAAAATAGTTCAAATATCCCGAATGCTCAGTTTATAACCATCTGTATAATATTTACAGGATTAGTGATGATGCCCACACATTGTCAGTGACAGATGGTGCCCTATTGGTTGAAAAATTCCATCACCCCTATTTGCTCGACATAGCATCGGAAGAAGTGATTGGTGGCATTAAACACGGTAAGACATAAGATTCATTTGTGCTTGTTTATGAGACACTACTAAGTCATAATTAGATGCCAAATATGGCTTGTCAATGACCTTCTGAAATTCCAAGTACACGACATCAACTGGTTCTCCTTTGTTTACCTGGCTTGTTATTTCTTCAAAGAATTCCAACTGATCTGTCAGGCAAGATTTTCCCTTGAGGAAACCATGGCCTATTTTATCATGTGCCTCCAAGTTCCCTGACAACTCCTCCTTAATAATCAACTTCACCATCTTCCCAGCCACTGAGGTCAGACTAACTGGCCTAGAGTTTCCTTTATTCTCTCTCTCTTCTTGAACAGTGGAGTGACATTTTCAAATTTCCAGTCTTCCAGAACCATTGAAGAATCTAGTGATTCTTGAAGGATCGTTACAAATGCCTCCATGATCTCTTCAGCCACCTCTTTCTGAACTCTGGCATGTACGCTGTCTAGTCCAGGTGACAGCTACCTAAAGATCTTTCCGTTTCCCAAGAACCTGTTCTCTAGTAATGCTAATTTCATGCCTGGCACGTCGCCTGACACTTGGAACTTCCACCATACTGCTAGTGTCTTCCACAGTGAAGACTGATGCAAAATATGTCTTCAGTTCATCCACCCTTTCGTTGTCCCCCATTACTACCTCTCCAGCATTGTTTTCCAGCAGTCCGATATCCACTCTTGCCTCTCTCTAATCCGGAGATTAGGACCTCCTGGGTACTAATTTCTGGATTGCTGCCTGTGCCACGTGCCAGTGAGGGTAGAAACACGATGATCTGGCAGGTAAATGTGTGGCTGAGAAGCTGGTGCAGGGGGGCAGGCTTCAGGTTCTTGGATCATTGGGATCCCCCTGGGGGAGGTATGACCTGATCAGAAGTGATGGGTTGCACCTGAACCCAAGGGGGACCAATATTCTTGCGGGCAGGTTTGTTAGAGCTATTGGGGAGGGTTTAAACTAATTTTGTAGGGGGGTGGGAACTGGAGTGAAGGGACTCAGGATAGGATGGATGGTAAAAATGGTAATGATAGCCTGCAGTCAGACTGTCAGGAAGGACAGGCAGGTGATGGAACTCAGTTGCAGCCAACAGGCTGAGTATCAAAACTTTAGGGATGCAGAATCAGAAAGGACAGTAAATACGGTACTCAAGCTGTTGTATCTAAATGCACGTAGTGTAAGAAATAAAGTGGATGATCTTGTTGCACGATTACAAATGGCCAGGTATGATGTTGTGGCCATCACTGAATTGTGGCTGAAGGATGGTTGTAGTTGGGAGCTGAATGTCCAGGGTTACACATTATATCGGAGTGATAGGAAGGTAGACAGAGGGGGTGGTGTGGCTCTACTGGTAAAGAATGGCATCAAATCAGTAGAAGGATGTGACATAGGATCGGAAGATATTGAATCCTTGTGGGTTGAGTTCAGAAACAGCAAGGTTAAAAAGACCTTGATGGCAGTTATACACAGGCCTCCAACAGAGCTGGGCGGTGGACCACAGATTACAACAGGAAATAGAAAAGCTGTGTCAAAAGGGCAATGTTCTGGTAGTCATGGGAGATTTTAACATGCAGGTTAATTGGGAAAATCAGGTTGATAATGGATCTCAAGAGTGAGTCTGTTGAATCCCTAAGAGATGGCATTTAAAGCAGTTTATCATTGAGCCTACTAGGGGATCAGCTATACTGGATTGGCTGTTACGTAATGAACCAGAGGCGATTAGGGAGCTGAAGGTAAAAAACCCTGAGGAACCAGTGATCACAGTATGATTGAGTTTAACTTGAAATTTGATAGAGAGAAAGTAAAGTAGCGGTTGATCTTTGAGACTTTCCCAGTAGATCCCGAAAAAAATTCAAAAATAAATACACAAATACTGTTGAAAGATTGATTCCGGGTTGCGGGGTTTTGTTCCGTTCTTTCTGTCCAGTGCGCATGTGTGTAGCTCCCCCGCATTACACAGTGTAATTCAACACGTACAAACACACTGGATGAACTCAGCAGGTCGGGCAGCGTCCGTTGAAATGAGCAGTCAACCTGCTGACTGCTGAGTTCATCCAGCTTGTTTGTACGTGTTGATGTGACCACAGCATCTGCAGTGTACTTTGTGTTTACACAGTGTAATTCAGTGGTCCCCAACCACCGGGCCGCGAGGAAACGATATCAGTCAGCTGCACCTTTCCTCACTCCCTGTCTTGCCCACTGTTCAACTTGAACCCACGCGAGGTCATCAGTCGCCTAAATGCAGTGATACCCTCGCGCCAGGAATCACTGGTTCGCCTCACTTGGCCGGCGAGAAGTGCTGTTGGTACTGGCCTGGAGCGCAGAGAGATGGGCGCCGCCTCTAAACCTGTTCACCACACCGAATGCTCGTGGGGAACCCAGTGCTAAAATATTCACAGACGATCTAATTCGGGCTTAGGGTTCCGTAAGTATCAGAGCAGCTACCTCGCTGCGATCTGCTGAAACAAACTTTTGTCGGCCGATAGATCCTACAAGGGGGGCGGGCGGGCGCCCTGTCACACTCCCCGCTCTGTCGCTTTCTCTGGACTGGAACCGGCACGGGGACCTCCGGCCCTGACCTTGTCCTCTCACCCCACCCACGACCAGCCGCACCCGGCCAGGGTGTCTGGCGGCGGGCGGGCGGGCGGAGGCTGCAGTTTGGGCCTGGAGGCTGTCTAATGAGGCAGTGAAATCCTCAAAACTGCTTCGGTACCTTGATTCCAAGCACCCCGCACTTAAAGACAAACCCGCTGAGTTTTTTTGAGCGGAGAAAACGTGAGCAAGTGGGACAAAAGCTAAGTGCCGAGAGCCGCGAAAACTAAATTGTGCAATAGACTGGACATAAGGAACCTGCTTCGAGTATCGCTGTATTCTAGTCGTGTTTAATCCCCCCTCCCTGTCGGCCGGTCGGCAAGAATATTGTCAATACTAAACCGGTCCGCGGTGCAAAAAAGGGTGTGTACCCCTGGTGTTTATACATTATTTCTACTTCCGGGTTGCGGGGTTTTACTTCCGATCTTTTCTGCCCCAGTGCGCATGTGTGTAACTAATCAATCTGGGGGTGGATGTCAACTTTGACTATGACCAAGGTAGGGGATCTTGGGCTTCAAAAGGTTGGTGATCACTATAGTAAAGGCTGACGTAGCAGTATTTCAGTGGAGTAAGGGAAATGACAGTGGTATGAGACAGGAGTTGGCCAAAGTAGATTGGAAAGAGCTGCTGACAGGGATGTCAGCAGAGCAGCAATGGTGTGTGTTTCTGGGGAAATGAGGAAGCTGCAGGACGTGAGTATGTTTTCATTTCTTCCAAAAACGAAGAAATACTCAAATTGTAAAATAGTACAACCATGACTGACAAGGGATGTCAAAACTATTGTAAAAGCAAAAGAAAAGACATACAACAAAGCAAAAATTTGTGGGATGATAGTGGATTGGGAAGTTTTTAAAAACCTACAGAGAGGAACTAGAAAAATCATTGGAAAGGAAAAGATGAAATGTGAAAGCAAGCTAGCAAATAATATCAAAGTGGATGGTAAAAGTTTTTCACGTATGTTAAAAATAAAAGAGAAATGAGAGTGGATATGGGACCGCCAGAAAATGAGGCAGGAAAAATAATAACAGGGGACAAGGAGATGGCGGATGAACTAAATGACTATTTTGCATCAGTCTTCACTGTGGAAGACACTAACAGTATGCCTGATGTAGTGTGTGAAGGAAGAGAAGTGGGTGCAGTTACTATTACAAGAGAGAAGGTGCTCAAAAAGCTGAAAGACCTAAAGGTACATAAGTCACCTGGACCACAGGAACTGCACCCTAGGGTTCTGAAAGATGTAGCATTAGAGATTATGGGGGCATTAGAAATGACCTTTCAAAAATGATTGGAGTCTGGCATGGTGTCAGAGGAGTGGAAAATTCTTTAAGAAAGGAGAAAGGAAATTATAGACCAGTTAGCCTGACCTCAGTGTTTGAGAAGAAGTTTGAGTCAGTTGTTAAGGATGAGGTGATGGAGCACATGGTGATACAGGACAAGATGGTATAAAATCAGCATGGTTTCCTTCAGGGAAAATCCTGCCTGACAAACCTGTTGGAATTCTTTGAGCAGATTACAAGTAGGATAGATAAAGGGGATGTAGGGGATGTTGTATATTTGGACATACAGAAGGCCTTTGATAAGGTGCCACACATGAGGCTGCTTCCCAAGTTAAGAGCCCGTGGTATTATAGGGAAGTTGCTGACATGGTTAGACATTGGGAGGCAGGGCTTCAGGGAGCCTAGAAGCAGCACACGTAATTGTTAACAAGTACTGATGACCAGCTGCAGTTTTTGGAAATGGACCTACACAATCCACTATGACCCTGGAAAATGGTTCACCAAACGCAGGTATCGGCCGAAGTGGTGCCTTAGGGATGGCCTGATTAGGTTTTCCCACCACCTGGCACGTATGACACCTTCTACAGTAATTTCCAATATCTTTCCTCACGTTACACCAATAAAATTCCCTCATCATCCTGTGCACTGTTTTCTTTACTCCGAAATGTCCACCTAAAGGCATCTTATGGGCCAGGTTTAAAACTTAAGCCCTGTAAACTTTTGGAACCACTACCTGATGCACAATAGCCCAATCCTCACTTGCAGGCACAGTGGCTGATCTCCACTTCCTCATCAACACCCCATCTTTAAGGTAATATCCCACTGACTCTTTCTGAATTTCATCCTCAGAGAGAGCGCTCTCTTTTAAAGCCACAATTTCAGGATCTTGAATTTGTTCTTCTATAAATTCCCTCCTCAATAAAGACGTCTTTCTCACCTTACTTACTCTCCTCAGCCTTACTACCCTCTAAGTCCTGTTGGTTTAGGGACAGTAGGAAAGTCTAGATAAATCAATATTAGCATCAGCAGCCTTTTCCGACATGCTTCTAGTTACCACGCAGGGGGGATACACATCAGCATCTATGGGCGGGCCCTCAGCAGCAGCAGGCTCACTGGCTAGCTGAACTGCTGGGTAAACATGCCCACCTGCAAGGTCATTTCCGAGTAAGAGATCAACATTGTCTATCGGTAGTTCAGACCGCACCCCTATTGTGACTGGTCCAGATACCAAGTCGCATTTCAGAATTATCTTATGCAAAGGCACGGTTTCAGTCCCCTTTCCAATACCTTTGATAATATTCACCACCATATGACCATATAACAATTACAGCACGGAAACAGGCCATCTCGGCCCTTCTAGTCCGTGCTGAACACTTACTCTCAACGCCCCCGACTCTCAAATCTCCATCTCAGCACCGAACTCCAAAACACTCTTTAATATCAGTGACTGAAAAGCTCCAGTATCACTCCAGATTCTCACTGGAACCGGAGTTGATCCCTCCTTCACAGACACAAACCCATTTGAAATAAATCTCTCAAATCCCTCTTGAACTCGGTCAGACCCCTCCTTCTTCAGCGGTGGTGTTTTAACCGTCTGAACGCAGGCATTTGGGGTTCTCTCTCTCTCTGTCCCGTTTTCCCTTTTCATAGCAAAACAATTGGATGCTGCATGACCAGGCTTCCCACAAAAGTAACATTTGAAACTGGGAAATTTTTCTTTTGACTGCTTCCCTTCCTCCTGACTTTTATCACTAGTCCCCGGTTTACTCTCTGGTTTAGCCGGTGGGTTATCTTTGTTATCCCTGCTACTCCTTTGGTAGCTCTTGCTCGGGAAAAACTTTACCTTGTGGGTTAAAGCAGACTCGTCTGCTAACTTAGCAGACTCTGACAGGGTCTCAGCCTCTCTCTCATTCAGGTACGTCCTTATGTTGTCAGCGACCCGGGTTCATGTCCCGTTACTGCCTGTCAGGAGTTTGTACGTTCTCCCATGACCACGTGGGTTTCTTCCAGGTGCTCTAGTTGCACAGTCCAAACCTGTACTGGTTGGCAGATAATTGGTCATTGTAACTGGTCCCATGGTCAGGCTGGGATTAAATCAGGGGTTGCTGGGTGGTGGGGGTCATTGTAACTTGTCCCATGGTCAGGCTCGGATTAAATCCGGGGTATCTGGGTGGTGGGGGGTCATTGTAACTTGTCCCATGGTCAGGCTCGGATTAAATCAGGGGTTGCTGGGTGGTGGGGGGTCATTGTAACTTGTCCCATGGTCAGGCTCGGATTAAATCCGGGGTATCTGGGTGGTGGGGGGTCATTGTAACTTGTCCCATGGTCAGGCTCGGATTAAATCCGGGGTATCTGGGTGGTGGGGGGTCATTGTAACTTGTCCCATGGATAGGCTCGGATTAAATCAGGGGTTGCTGGGTGGTGGGGGGTCATTGTAACTTGTCCCATGGTCAGGCTCGGATTAAATCCGGGGTATCTGGGTGGTGGGGGGTCATTGTAACTTGTCCCATGGTCAGGCTCGGATTAAATCAGGGGTTGCTGGGTGGTGGGGGTCATTGTAACTTGTCCCATGGTCAGGCTCGGATTAAATCAGGGGTTGCTGGGTGGTGGGGGTCATTGTAACTTGTCCCATGGTCAGGCTCGGATTAAATCAGGGGTGGCTGGGTGGTGGTGGGGGTCATTGTAACTGGTCCCATGGTCAGGCTCGGATTAAATGAGGGGTTGCTGGGTGGTGGGGGTCATTGTAACTTGTCCCATGGTTAGGCTCGGATTAAATCAGGGGTTGCTGGGTGGTGGGGGGTCATTGTAACTTGTCCCATGGTCAGGCTCGGATTAAATCAGGGGTTGCTGGGTGGTGGGGTCATTGTAGCTTGTCCCATGGTCAGGCTCGGATTAAATCAGGGGTTGCTGGGTGGTGGGGGTCATTGTAACTTGTCCCATGGTTAGGCTCGGATTAAATCAGGGGTTGCTGGGTGGTGGGGTCATTGTAACTTGTCCCATGGTTAGGCTCGGATTAAATCAGGGGTTGCTGGGTGGTGGGGGGTCATTGTAACTTGTCCCATGGTCAGGCTCGGATTAAATCAGGGGTTGCTGGGTGGTGGGGGTCATTGTAACTTGTCCCATGGTCAGTCTCGGATTAAATCAGGGCTGCTGGGTGGTGGGGGTCATTGTAACTTGTCCCCTGGTCAGGCTCGGATTAAATCGGGGTTACTGGGTGGTGGGGGTCAAAGGGCCGGAAGGGCCTATTCCGTGCTGTTTCTCAATAAATAAATTACAGCTGATGAAAGTGCAGTAGACATCGTCTCCATGGAGATTAGGGAGGGATTTGACAAGGTAGCAGAGAGTTAGATCACATGGGAGTACGATCTGGAATAGGATACAGAGTTGTCTGGGTGGAGTCCTGTGACCAGTGGTTGTGCTGCAGGGATCGGTGCTGGGTCCACTGTTTTTCATCATTCATATGAATGATTTGGAGAGAATGTAGGTGACGTGTTTAGTAGGTTTGTGAAGGAATTGGTGGTTTCATGGACAGTGAAGAGGTTATTTATTTATTTAGAGACAGTGTGAAACAGGCCGTCCCAGACCAACGACCCGCTCCACCCAGCACCCCAACTATTTAAAACCAGCCTAATCACGGGGCAATGTACAATTACCATTTAACCTACAAACCATTATGTCTTTGTAAGAGCGTCACAGAGTGATAGAAACTAACAGCACAGGCCCTTCAGCCCATCTGGTCTATACCGAAGCATTTAAACTACCTGCTCCCACCGACCATGGTCCTCCAACTCCGACCATCCATGTACCGTCCAAACTTCTCTTAAATGTTTAAATCGAGCTTGCATGAACCACTTGCACTGGCAGCTCGTTCCACACTCTCACAACCCTCTAAATGAAGTAGTTTCCCCTCATCTTCCCCTTAAACTTTTCATCTTTCACCTTTAACCCATGACATCTGGTTGTAATCCCACCCAACCTCCATGGAAAAAGCCTGCTTGCATTTACCCTATCTATACCCCTCATAATTTTGTATACCTCTATCAAATTTCCCCTCAGTCTTCTATGTTACAGGAATAAAGTCCTAAACTATTCAATCTTTCCTTATGACTCAGGTCCTCCAGTCCCAGCTACATCCCTGGAAATTTTCTCTGTACTTTTTCAAACTTGTTTACATCCTTCCTGTAGGTAGGTGACCAAAATTGTACACAATATCCCAAATTAGGCCTCAACAACATCTCATACAACTTCAGCATAACATCCATCTACCTGTAACACCACTTTCGATGTATTCTGGACCTGTGTTCCCAGATCTGCTGTAGAACAGAGTCCTCAGTGCCCGACCATTCACTGTGAAAGACCGACACTGGGGTCCTACCGAAGAGCAACAGCTCACACTTGTCTGCATTAAATTCCAGCTGACAGTTTTCAGCCCATTTTCCCAGCTGCTCCAGATCCCACTGCAAGTAGATAGATAGATACTTTATTCATCCCCATGGGGAAATTCAACAGTTTTTCCAATGTCCCATACACTTATTGTAGCAAAACTAATCACATACAATACTTAACTCAGTAAAAATATGATATGCATCTAAAATCACCCTCTCAAAAAGCATTAATAATAGCTTTTAAAAAGTTCTTAAGTAGTTTACTTAAATACATTGAGTCCTAACCCCGGCACTTTAACATATCTTACTCCTGGCGGTTGAATTGTAAAGCCGAATGGCATTGGGGAGTATTGATCTCTTCATCCTGTCTGAGGAGCATTGCATCGATAGCAACCTGTCGCTGAAACTGCTTCTCTGTCTCTGGATGGTGCTATGTAGAGGATGTTCAGGGTTTTCCATAATTGACCGTAGCCTACTCAGCGCCCTTCGCTCTGCTACCGATGTTATACTCTCCAGTACTTTGCCCACGACAGAGCCCGCCTTCCTTACCAGCTTATTAAGACGTGAGGCGTCCCTCTTCTTAATGCTGCCTCCCCAACACGCCACCACAAAGAAGAGGGCGCTCTCCACAACTGACCTATAGAACATCTTCAGCATCTCACTACAAACATTGAATGACGCCAACCTTCTAAGGAAGTACAGTCGACTCTGTGCCTTCCTGCACAAGGCATCTGTGTTGGCAGTCCAGTCTAGCTTTTCGTGGTCTTCCTCGCTGTCCACTCCTCCCCAATCTGAGGGATGAATCGGGAGCACCCGGAGGAAATGCACGCGGTCCCGGGGAGAAAGTACAAACTCCTTACAGATGGTGTTGGAATTGAACTCTGAACTCCGGAACGCCCCGAGGTGCAACAGTATTGTGTTATCCTCTACATAACCTGTTGCTCATGGTTTATCCAAGATTACAACGAGATCTTGATTAATTGGGTCTCTGGGCCATTGGATGGAAATTGATTTTAATTCAGAGAGATGAGGGTGTTGCATTTTGGAAGGTAAACCAGGACAGGATTTACACATCAATCGGGGGCCCTGGAGAGTGTTGTGGAACAGAGAGACCAGGAGGTGATTGTCTTCATCAGTCAGAATACTGAGTACAGGATCTGGGACGTCACATTATGAGTGTACAAGACATTGGGAAGACCACATTTGGAGCAGAGTAACTCACACAAACTGCTGGAGGAACTCAGCAGGTCAGGCAGCAGCTCTGGATATGAATAAACACTCAATGATTTGGGCCAAGGTTTTGTGTGTGTTGCTTTGGATTTCCAGCATCTGCAGATTTTCTTGTCTTTATGATTTTGATCACCCTGTACAGTTCTGGTTATCTTTCTACAGGAAGGATGTCATTAAACTGAGAGGGTATAAAATAGATTTACAAGGATGTTACTGGGACTGGAGAGTTTGGGTTATAAGGAGAGGCTGAATATTCTGGGTCTTTTTCCTGGAGCTCAGGAGGCTGCCAAAGGAAACCGTGGAGGTGGATACAGTTACAATGATTTAAAAGACATCTGGACAGGGACGTGGGTGGGAAAGGGTTAAAGGAATAATGCGCAAATACAGGTAAATGGAACTAGTTCATTCAAGCGAGTTGGTCGGCACGGATGAATTCTGCCTCTTTAAATGCCTCCAGCTGGATCCAGTTGTTGCTCCGCCCCTTCCTCACACCCGTTTCCACTATCTCCCGTCTTTCTTTCCAATCGAGGAAAGGTCTCGGCTTGACACATCAACTGTACATCTCCCTTATCACACGCTGCTTGACCCGCTGAGATTCTCCAGAATTTTGTGTTTGTTGAGGAAAAACCTCGGGAAGATGCCGGTTGTCCATCCGCTACGTTTGGGTAAAACCCCGGGAAAGGGTCCTGTCGCCCACCCGATCCCCGGGGCCGCGCTGCCCGAGTCTCCCCCCGATCCCCAGGGCCGCGCTGCCCGAGTCTCCCCCCTCCGATCCCCGGGGCCGCGCTGCCCGAGTCTCCCCCCCCCCCCCGATCCCCAGGGCCGCGCTGCCCGAGTCTCCCCCCGATCCCCGGGGCCGCGCTGCCCGAGTCTCCCCCCCGATCCCCGGGGCCGCGCTGCCCGAGTCTCCCCCCGATCCCCGGGGCCGCGCTGCCCGAGTCTCCCCCCCGATCCCCGGGGCCGCGCTGCCCGAGTCTCCCCCCGATCCCCGGGGCCGCGCTGCCCGAGTCTCCCCCCCGATCCCCGGGGCCGCGCTGCCCGAGTCTCCCCCCGATCCCCGGGGCCGCGCTGCCCGAGTCTCCCCCCTCCGATCCCCAGGGCCGCGCTGCCCGAGTCTCCCCCCCCCGATCCCGGGGCCGCGCTGCCCGAGTCTCCCCCCGATCCCCGGGGCCGCACTGCCCGAGTCTCCCCCCGATCCCCAGGGCCGCGCTGCCCGAGTCTCCCGCCCCCCCCCCCCCCCGATCCCGGGGCCGCGCTGCCCGAGTCTCCCCCCGATCCCCGGGGCCGCACTGCCCGAGTCTCCCCCCGATCCCCGGGGCCGCGCTGCCCGAGTCTCCCCGCGGTCCCCGGGGCCGCGCTGCCCGAGTCTCCCCCCGATCCCCGGGGCCGCGCTGCCCGAGTCTCCCCCCGATCCCCGGGGACTCTCTAATTCTCTGCTTCTCCCCCCAGTCTCTGTCACCCTGGATGTGGAAACGGCGCATCCGCTGCTCGAGGTGTCTGAGGATCGGAAGGGTGTGAGATTGACCGAGACCTGGAGGGATCTCCCTGACACCGGGAAGACGTTCACATACTGGGCTTGTGTGCTGGGATCGGAGGGATTCACATCGGGGAGACATTACTGGGAGGTGGAGGTGACGGGGAATCGGTGGTGGAGTCTGGGAGTCGCCGCAGCGTCTGTGGACAGGAAGGGAAAGTTCACAGAGAGTCCGGAGACCGGATTCTGGACCATCAAGCGGGTTAATGACGAGATGTGGGTTTACATCTCCCCTGAGTCCCGTCTCCTTGCCGGTCCCATCCCCAGGAGGGTGGGAGTTTATCTCAGTTACAAGTCCGGGACAGTTTCATTTTACAACGCGGAAACCAAGTCCCATCTCCACACCTTCACTGGGAATAAATTCACGGAGAAACTTTATCCTTTCTTCTGGTCTGTCTATAAAAACGAGTGGCTGAGAATCTGCTCCGGTTCCGCTCCGGGTCTGTAAACGGGTCGGGTCCCGGGACCGGCGTCAGGAGTAAGTCAGTGTAAATATAAATGTGCGGAGAGTGAAATAAACACGATTTGAGAATTATCGATCCATTAATGTTAACTCATTCACCACATCCGTCAACGGAACAGAAATACTGCGGATTCAGCAGCAGCCGCGGGCGGCGGGTCCTGAGCTCCCCGGCTCCCCCGGGTGCTAAAGTCCACCGGGACTGACAGGGTAACTGGGGCAAGTGGTGGTGGTGCTGACTGGGAGAGGGAGGTCAGGGTGAATCTTGGTAACACGGGACATGTAGTGATGGTAACACACAAAGCGCCTGGGTCTCCCAGCGTATCCAGTAACATCTATGGAGGGAAATGGGCAGTTGAGGGGTGGATCCAGGTGAGGGGTAATAGCTGAGGGAGGGGTGATAGATGAGGGACGGGTGGAAATGTGTCATAAATTGGGAGGTGAGAGGTGTCAGTGACAAACGGCTGAAGATTTTGGAATCTGACAGGAGGGGAAAGTGACCCCGGAGTAAAGGGAGGGAGGTGGGGAGGAGTGTGTGGGAGATGGGCAGATGGAGAGGTGGGGAGGAGTGTGTGGGGGGTGGGCAGAAGGAGAGGGTGGGGAGGAGTGTGTAGATGATGGGCAGATGGAGAGGTGGGGAGGAGTGTGTAGATGATGGGCAGATGGAGAGGTGGGGAGGAGTGTGTAGCTGATGGGCAGGTGGAGAGGGTGGGGAGGAGTGTGAGGGTGATGAGCAGATGGAGAGGGTGGGGAGCAGTGTGGGTGATGGGCAGATGGAGAGGATGGGGAAGGAGGGGAAAGAGAGGGGGTGATGGGGCTGGTGGAGCAGGAGGAGAGAGACAATTAAACAGGAAAAGTGACAGGGAACGACTTACAGAAGTTTGAAAGTTCGATGTTGATGCTGCCAGGTTGCCAATCACCCTGACGGAAAATGGGGAGCTGTTCCTCTAATTTACGAGACAAATAGAGTCGGGATTTCTACTTTGAATCAGATATTCAGTTTTGGAGCCAGTTTATATGCAGGAAATGCGGGGGGGAAAGCAGGTTGGTCAGGATCAGTGGAGAGAGGAACAGGCTTCACGTTCCACGTTGGTGACCTCTCCCGGAATTGATTCAAACACTGCCTGCTCTGTTGTGGGTTTCAAGTAATTTCTGTTTTGTTTTAGTTCTTCCAGCATCTGATTGAAGAAAAAATGGGAGTGCAGTGTAATTTTCTCCGGAAGGGGGATAAAGAAGGAGGAATGTGATAGGAGAGGGGAGTGGACCATTAGAGAAACCGATGCTCAGGTTGGAACTACCCGGAGAGGTACGGTGAAGGTGAGAGAGACGGGGACATGATATTTTGGAGCCGGAAGTGTGGCAACACATGCAGGCTGATCCCAGCACAATCCTCAGGCAGACTGTGTTGGTCATTGACGCAATGGAGAAATGTAAATGGTGAAGCCCCCTGTGTGTATTTGTGTATGATGGAGACAGAGAGAGAGTCTGAGATTTACTCCAGGCTCCCCAGGTAGATGCAGGGATGATGTTTCTGGTAACGGGGTCGTCAGGATGAGGAGACACAGTGAGGGGACGACCATTCAGAGGTGAATAAATGTATTTACACAGCTCACAATCTAACAGGGCTCTGCAGATTTACACATTAACATGTTGAGGAGAGACGTGGATAGAAACAGCATGAGCACAGGGAAGTGGTATTGATCATGTCTAATGGGAGAGCAGGTGTGAGGGGCTGAATGGCCTCCTTGCTTCTGTTTCTGATGTTCTTCAGAGCAGTGTACAGACTGACCAGAGGGAGGATAGAAGGGTCTGGGGAATAAATAGAGGTGTAAAGCAGGAGGGTGACAAGGTGATTAAATATCAATTATTTAAACTGTCAGGCAAATATCTTTGACACTGAAATGTGGGATCTTGATGCAGCAGAAGATTGTGAGGTGTTGGATACACTGGGATTACTCAAACACGGATGCAGGAAAACTTCCTGACTTCACCCCTGTACAGCCCTGCTCTGATGTGAGGTCCCACTCTTCCTAATGAGACTAATGGAGGTGACAGCACACACACCGGCCCTTCGACGTAACATGTCCCTGACAACCAAGGTGGCTTCCTCAGCACGTCCCATTTGACAGCATTTGGCCAGCATTCCTCTAAACGTTTTCAATCCAAATGTCCTAAAAATGTTTCAATTCTATCGGCCTCTACCATTTCCTCCGGCAGCTCATCCCATTTACCGACCACCGACTGTGGGGAAAATTTGCCACTCAGGTCCCCTGCTAATCTTTACCCTCTGAGCTTAACTCTATATCCTCTAGTTTTAGACTCCCCTCCCCTGGGGAAAGACCGTGACCATCGACCTCATCACTGCCCTGCAGGATTTCATCAATCACAATAATGTCCACCCTCAGTCTCCTTTGCTTCAGGGAAACAGTCCAGGTCGATCCAGATTCTCCTGAAGCCCTTGAGCCCCGGTAACATTCCTGTGAATCTTGTCTGCACACATTCCAGCTGAATGTCATCCTTTCTACAGCTCGGTGACCAGAACTGCACCCAGTACTCTGAGTGTGGTCTCCCCAATGTCTTGTACAGCTGTAACACGACAAACCATCTCATGTACTTAATCCCCGATCGATGAGGGCCAGCGTACCAGACCCCTTCTTCACTACACCGTCTACCTGTGTCTCTACTCTCAGGAACTATGTACTTGTTCCCCTGGGTGTTTCTATTCTACAACACTCCCCAGGGCCCTGACATTCACTGTGTATATTCCGAAAATTTCAGTTTCTGTGCCTGTTCCTGTGCTGTAATGTACTGTTGTCACTTTGCCCATTTCTATTTTGAATTCTTTCTGCCATTCCTTTGCCCATATTCCCAGTTGATTGAGGTCCTGTTGTAACTTTAGACAAACTTCACAGTCCACATCAGAAATTTCAGTTTCTGTGCCTCTTCGTGTGTCGTACTGTTGTATGTTCTCAGAGAACATTACATTCTCCTGTTTAGAAGAATGAGAGGAGATCTCGGGGAAGCGCAAAATCATTCAGGGCTCAACAGACAGGATGCAGGGAGGATGTTTCCCCTGTCGGAGGAGTTGAGGGTCAGGAGTCACTGTCACAGGATGGAGTGAACCCTCAGTGACTTCGCACACTCTGGATCTTTCAATGATTTCACGTTCCCTGGCCCCGAGCATCTTATTTTCACTGTGGATGTCCAGTCCCTGTACACCTTCATCCACCAGCAGGAAGGTCTCAGAGCTCTCTCTTTCTTTCTGGACACCCGTCCCAACCAGTTCCCTTCCACCACCACTCTCCTCCGTCTAACGGAACTTGTCCTCACTCTTAAAAATTTCTGTAATTTCCACCGTCTCCAACAGGATCCCACCACCAAACACATCTTTCCCTCTCCCCCACTTTCTGCTTTCAGCAGGGATCACTCCCTGCACGACTCGCGTCCATTTGTCCCTTCCCACTGAACTCCCTCCTGGCACTTCCAGGTGAGGAGACACTTCACCTGTGTGACAGGTGGGGTAACACACTGTGTTTGGTGCCTCTGGTGTGGCCTGTACATCGGTGAGACCCGACATAGATTGGGAACATAGTTTCACCCATCACCTCGTGTTTCTCCCCCTCGAACTTCCTCAACCGTCTGAGGTGAAAGAGGCGCTGTTGTGTACAGACCACGTGAGTTCCTCAGTGACGTGGATGCTGAGGAACTTGAAGCTGTTTCCCCCCACAACCCCAGATCCAGTGATTCAATAGGGGTTAGCCCGTCTCCATCCCTCCTGTAATCCACAACCAGCTCCTTTGTGTTTGTGACATTGAGGGAGAGGTTGTTTTCTTGACACCACTGTGTCAGAGAGATGACTCCTACCCTGTAGGCCACCTCGCTATTGTTTGAGATTAGGCCAATCAATGTAGTGTCGTCAGCAAATTTAATCAGCAGATTGGAGCTGTGGGTGTCGACACAGCCCTGAGGAGCTCGTGTGTTGAGAGTCGGAGGGGTCGATGTGAGGGAGCTGCTGGCGATCTGACAGGAAGTCCTGGATCCAGATGCACAAGGCAGAGGTTTCTGAGCTGCCTGTCGAGCCTGGAGGGAATTGTGTTGAATGCTGTAGTCCAAGAACAGCATTCTCACATAAGCATCATTCTTCTCCAGATACGTAAGGACGGTATGTCGAGCAGTGGCTATTGCATCATCTGTTGATCGGTTGTGAATTGTAGGGGGTCCGGTGGGTGGTAGCAAGCTGTAGATGTAGTCCTTGAGCAAACTCTCAAAGCATTTGCTTATCATTGAGGTGAGTGCAACAGGACGTTAGTCGTTCGGGCACGTTACCTTGGTCTTGTTTGTTACAGGGACGATGGAGGATAATTTGAAGCAGGAAGGTGCTCCACACTGGGAGAGGGAGAGGATAACAATTTCCAGCACTGCGGATTTTCCCTTGTTTCTCGTTTCACGGTGCAGGATCCCCACCTGCTGCCGGGAACCGGTACTGCAGGAAGAGCAGAACACAATGCTGTAACTCGGCTGGAATGTGGGCATTGGTAGCTGGGCCAACATTAACTGCCCACCGACTGCCCAGAAGAAAGTCGAAATGAGGTACTTGTGGCCCACTCATACACAGACAGATCGCTAAACCGAGGAAGGAATCAGAATCAAATCAGGTTTATTATCACCGGCATGTGTTGTGAAATTGTTAACTTAGCAGCAGCAGTTCAATGCAATAGATCATACAGAAGAACAAAAACTAATAAGTAAATAAATAAGTAAATCAATTACAGTATACGTATAACCAAAAAACCGTATAACAATTATAGCACGGGAACAGGTCATCTCGGCCCTTCTAGTCCACGCTGAACGCTTACTTTCATCTAATCCCATCGACCTGCACTCATGCCATAACCCACCATTCCTTTCCTGTCCATATTCCTATCCAATTTTACTTTAAATGACAATACCGAACCTGCCTCTACCATTTCTACTGGAAGCTCGTTCCACACAGCTACCACTCTCTGAGTAAAGAAATTCCCCCTCGTGTTACCCTTAAACTTTTGTCCCCTAATTCTCAGATCATGTCCTCTTGTTTCAATCTCCCCTACTCTCAGTGGAAAATGCCTAACCACATCAACTCTATCTAACCCCCTCATAATTTTAAATTCCTCTATCAAGTCCCCCCTCAACCTTCTACACTCCAAAGAATAAAGAACTAACTTGTTCAGCCTTTCCCTGTAACTTAGGTGCTGAAGCCCAGGTAACATTCTAGTAAATCTTCTCTGTACTCTCTCTATTTTGTTGATATCTTTCCTATAATTCGGTGTCCAGAACTGTACACAACACTCCAAATTTGGCCTTACCACTGCCTTGTACAATTTTAACATTATATCCCAACTCCTATACTCAATGCTCTGATTTATAAAGGCCAGCATACCAAAAGCTTTCGTCACCACCCTATCCACATGAGATTCCACCTTCAGGGAACTATGCACCATTATTCCTAGATCACTCTGTTCTACTGCATTCTTCAATGCCCTACCATTTACAATGTATGTCCTATTTGGATTATTCCTACCAAAATGTAGGACCTCACACTTATCAGCATTAAACTCCATCTGCCATTGTTCAGCCCACTCTTCTAACTGGCCTAAATCTCTCTGCAAGCTTTGAAAACCTACTTCATTATCCACAACACCACCTACCTTAGTATCATCTGCATACTTACTAATCCAATTTACCACCCCATCATCCAGATCATTAATGTATATGACAAACAACATTGGACCCAGTACAGATCCCTGAGGCACACCACTAGTCTCCAGCCTCCAACCTGACAAACAGTTATCCACCACTACTCTGTGGCATCTCCCATCCAGCCACTATTGAATCCATTTTACTACTTCAATATCAATACCTAACGATTGAATCTTCCTAAATAACCTTCTGTGCGGAACCTTGTCAAAGGCTTTACTGAAGTCCATATAGACAACATCTACTGCTTTATCCTCGTCAACTTTCTTCGTAACCTCTTCAAAAAATTCAATAAGATCAGCCAAACATGACCTTCCGCACACAAATCCATGCTGACTATTCCTAATCAGACCCTGTCTATCCAGATAATATTGACTAGATTAAAAATTGTGCAAAAGCAATTATATTAAAAAGTTGAGGTGGTGTTCACAGGGTCAGTGTCCATTTAGGAATCGAATGGGAGAGGGGCAGAAACTGTTCCTGAATCACTGAGTGTGTGCCCTCATGCTTCCGTACCTCCTTCCAGATGGTAACAAGGAGAAGAGGACATGTCCTGGGTGATGGGTGTCCATAATGATGGACGCTGCCTTTCTGAGGCACCGCTCCTTGAAAATGTTTTGAATACCATGGAGTCTAGTAGCCAAGATGGAGCTGACTAATTCTACAACTTTATGTTGCTGCTTTTGATCCCATGCAGTCACACCGTCCCCAAACCAGACAGTGATGCAGCCCGTCAAAATGCTCTCCATGGTACATCTATAGAAGTTTTCAACTGGTTTAGGTGACATACCAAATCTCCTCAAAATCCCAATGAAAAATAGCTCCTGTTCTGGTTAGACCAGATTAGATCTTCAGAGAGCTGACACCCAGGAGCCAATTGCTCACTCTCTCCGCTTCTGATCCCTCTATGAGGATTGATTCATGTTCCCTCGTCCTAACCTTTCTGAAGTCCACAATCAGTTCTTTGGTCTTACTGACGTTGAGTGCAAGGTTGTTGCTATAACTCCACTCAACTAGCTGGAATATCTCACTCCTGTACTCCCTCTCGTCACCACCTGAGATCCTACCAACAATGGTTCTATCATCAGCAAATTCACAGATGGCATTAGAGCTTTACCCAGCCACACAGAGAAAGTAGAGCTGTGGGTGAGCACACGTCCCTGTTGTGTGCCAGCGTTGATCATCAGCGAGGTGGAGATATTATTACCAATCCGCACATATTGTGGTCTTCCAGTTTGGAAGTCAATGATCCAGATGCAGAGGGAGATACAGAGACTCAGGTTCCGTAGCTTATTGATCAGGACTGTAGGAATGATAGTGTTAAACGCTGAGCTACAGTGAATGAACAGCATCCTGACGGAGGTACTGCGAGAGGTTGAAAATGTACCTGCCAGTTGGTTGGCACAAGTTTTCAGAGCATGACCAGGTAGTCCAACAGGGCCTGCTGCCTGGCGAGGGTTCTCCCTCCGGAAAGCCAGCCTGACATCGGCCTCCGAGACAGAGATCACAGAGTCACCAGGTGCATCTTTCAAAGCGGGCATAGAAGGCGTTGAGCTCATCTGGTAGTGAAGCATCGGTGCCAGTCATACTATGGGGTTTCGCTTTGTAGGAAGTAATGTCCTGCGAACCCTGCCAGAGTTGCCATGCATCCGATGTTGCCTACAGCTTTGCTCAGAATTATTTCGTCACTCTTGAAACAGCCCTCCACAAGTCTGACTGGCTTTCTGGTTCAGACCTGGGTTGCCAAGACTCATACCACAGATCTAGCCCTCAGCAGACGACATACCTCCTGGTTCATCCACGGCTTTTGGTTTGGAAATGTACGGCAAATTTTAATAGGCACACACTCATCCACACAGGTTTTAATGAAGCCGGCATTAAATAACTGCGGCAGACTCATCTGGATTCGAAGATGGATCCCTGAATACAGTCCAGGCCACCGATTCAAAGCAGTCCTGTAGACGCTCCTGTGCTTCCCTTGTCCAAACCTTCTTGGTCCTCACTGCTGGTGCTGCAGTCTTCAGTCTCTGCCTGTACTCCGGGAGTAGAAGTACAGACAGGTGATCAGGCTTCCCGAAGTGAGGTTCTGCTGTTTCGTGTTTAGCACAGAATTCATTTCCTTCACTTCCACCATTTCCCCCACCCCCATTAAACTGTTTACTGCCTGGTCTTCTGTTAACTATCCTCTGTTAAACCGTTCATGGTGTGAAACTCCTCCGTTCACTCTCCCCTCGTCCTTTCTAGCTCACTTCCTTCACTGCTTTGTAAACCTGAAGCAGAATTTAAGTTTTCTGCCATTGTCTGTGCTTGTATTGCTGCTGAAAGTGTTTCATTGCAAACATGAGCTGCTGGAGATGGTGGGGTGTCTGATTCCTCAGCGGGGTTAGGGGTCAGGCAGCATCTATGGAGGGAGATGGACAGTCATCATTTCCCCTCAAAACCCTTCCTCTGAACAGAACTGGACTGCCTGTTTCCCTCCACAGATACCGCCTGGCCCACTGACACTCCTCCAGCATTTTGTGTGTTGCTCTGGATTCCAGCATCTGCAGCCTGTGGTGCCTCCAGACTGTAACGATGCCTTGTACACACCACAATAAATTCGGCAGGACTTCACCTGATCTCTCTTTGCTTGGAGGACAGCCCTCTTCCCTCCTCCCCAGTCTTTTTGCACAATCAAAATCCCTCACTCCACACATGTCTGTCCTGTAGGGAGCATTCATTCCAGTCACATACCGACAGTGTGAGGTACCATTGCACGGGATCGGAAACCATCACAGAGGTTTGAAAGCTCAGCCGGCTCCATCGTGGCTCTAGCCTCCCCACCATTATGGATATCTTCAAATGAGGCTGCCTCCAGAGTGTGGAGTCCATCATTAAAATCCTCGCCATCCAGGACAAGTTCTCCGATGCCATCAGGGGAGGGTACAGGAGCCTGAAGACACATTTGATGTTTTCGGGACACTTTGTTCTTTCCGCCATCACATTTCTGAATGGACCATCAGCAGTCTCACTACTCTGCACCACGGATTTATTTCTTATTGTAACGTACAGTAAAATTATTTACTGCGCTCTCCTGCTGCCGCAGACCAATAAATTTCACAACATATGTCAGTGATAATAAACCTGATTCTGATTCTAGTTCTTGACCCACACTGGGAAATCCTGTCTTCCTAAAGTGCGGTGAGCAGAATTGGAACCAAGTCTCTATCGCTCAGCTGCGGAGACGTTCCCATTGTTTGTCATTTCCCTGCCAGAGTTTCTGTTCACAGCTTTTGCTCTCAGCTTTCCTGCCTTGCTCACCTGTCATCTCTTTCAGAAGAGATATGACTCACCAGTCTCCCCCACCCCCACGCATAGTGCTGATATATTTTTCTCTTGTCCCCTGTCTCACCCAATAACCTGGCATTCCATTTGTTAATCATTACAGCGCCTTGTGTGGGTTAAGTCTGGTAACACACGACTGTAATTCTATCCCGTTGCCTTCTCATTCTGAAAACTTGGCTTCCTTCAAAACCTGTTGACCTAAATTTGCTCTTCACTCTTTGACAGCCAGTTTCAAGTCAGCTGCTGTTCAAAGTGTCTTACTGTTGTACTCCAGGGACGATCGGTTCCCTTCCCTGGCCCATTTTGTCCCTCATCCTTCACTCCTGGGTCGGGTGGCTTGACGATCAGCTTAGCGGGGGAAACTCTGGGACGGTGATATTGCCAAGAATCTGAAGTCTCGTCCAGTCCAGAGGGGGTAAGGAAGGCAGCTGTCCTCCCTGAACAGCATTTGTGAATTTAAATTGGCTTTGCCTGTCACACTGAAACATACAGTGAAATGGGTCGTTTGTGTCGGTCACCAACACATTCTGAGGCTGTGCTCCGGGCGAGAGTCACCACTCTTCTGGCCCCAACACAGCACGTCCACAACTTACTGACCCCAACCTATACATCGTTGGAATGTGGGAGGAAACCGGAGCATCCGGAGGAAACACACACGGTCACAGGAAGAATCTACAAACTCCTTACAGACAGCAGCGGGAATTGACCCCGGGCACAGGCTCTGAAATAGTGTTACGTTAACGACTGGGCTACCGTGACACCCGAATTGGGAGGATTTTTACAACAATCCTGTAAAAATGTCACTGTCACCGATGCTAGTGTTTACTTAAGGCAAGATTTAGTTGATATTACAACCTTAGTCAATAGTGATAAGGTTCGAACTCTTGTGAGATGGGTAAGAGTTAACAGGAATCTGAGGGACAGTGTTTTCACCTGGAGGGCAGTCAGCATAAACCATAGGAAGTATTTCCCAGGTCAGCAATGGCTAATACGAGGGGGCATCATTTTAAGAAGAATGGAGGAAGGTCTGGGGGGGTTGTCAGAGGTAGATTTTTACACAGAGATTGGTGGGTGCGTGGAACGCTCTGCAAGGGTGGTGGGGGAGGCAGATACATTCGGGGCATTTAAGATGCTCAGACAAGCACGAGGATGAAGGAAAAGTGGAGAGCTATGTGGAAGGAAGGGTTATGTTTATGGTAGAGCAGGCTAAAATGTCAGCACTCCATCATTAGGTGAAGCACCTGTACTGTGTTGTATTTATGGAGAGAAATAAATAGTCGATATTTTGGGCCGAGACCCTTCATCAGTATCTCAAATCATCGCACACTGATGAATGGTCTCGACCTGAAAAGCCGAGTCTTAATTTGACTCCAAAGATGCTGCCTGACCTGCTGAGTTCCTCTGTTACGTACCCCGTCACTGGGCTAACAAACCTGCAGAAATGGAATGGTATGTTGGAGTCTGGTGGTACTGTAACTAAAGGTGTTTATTAGTAAACTAAGTAATACAGTATCAAAAATGCAAATATACATATAAAACAGGTTAGCAATAATAAAAACAGAAGTGTAGGAATAAGAATCAAAACCAAGCTCTATCGTAGTCTAGGGGTAAATGAATAGTCTTAAGCTAATGCAGAGTTCAGTTCAGTTCAGTTTGGGTTGAGGTAGTTGCTGTTGTGACGTGAGAGAGAGAGAGAGAGAGAGAGAGAGAGAGAGAGAGAGAGAGAGAGAGAGAGAGAGAGAGAGATAGATAGAGAGAGAGAGAGAGAGAGATAGAGCGAGAGAGAGAGAGATAGAGAGAGCGAGAGAGAGATAGAGAGAGAGGGAGAGAGGGGAGAGAGAGATAGAGAGATAGAGAGAGAGGGAGAGTGAGAGAGCGAGAGAGAAAGAGAGAGAGAGAGATGTGAGCAGATGCAGCAGACAAACCTTCCGTTGTCTTCTTATTCCGTTGTACCGTTGTGGTCATTTGGTTATGACCCCTCCATTCTCGGCCAGACCGTTCTTCTGTGGTGGACTCGTCACTCTGGCATGAGTGGACACACACACACGTCCCCACCGGTCCTGCCGTCACACTGTGAGCTTTGTGACTGATCTCCTGATTCGGTCCTCCAAGCCCCCACCTTCCTGTGGGTGCACAACACTCTTGCAGTGTCTCGTGGCGTGTCTGCCGGTGTCTCAGCAGACCCGTCTTTTATCTCCCCTGACGGGGGGTACCAGCCATTCATCAACTCCATGACCATCCAACTGGCCAGTCCCTGCTGTCTCTGCAGGGATGTTAACGAGCAAAGCAGTGTCCTTGCAGCAAAAGGTAAATAATCAGTGAAGAAGCCATAATACTAAATCATGTCTCTGTCTCTCTCTCTCTTATCTGTATCAGATGCCTCTCCCTCTGTTCTTCATCTCTCTCTCTCTTTAACAGCATAGTTCACAGGGGGGTCAACTCTGGACCCTATCTCCATCTGGTTTTCTCATCACACAGAACACTCCATTTTGTGAGTATTACTCTGGATTTCCAGTATCTGCAGTATCTTGTGTGTTCATACGTAACAAGCTGAAAACATCCGAAATGGCTCTTTAGTTTGGTGTTGTTTGTGTGATTAACACTGGCCAGGGTGTTGGGGTTGACTCTGTGTTGCCCTCAGTACCAGCACTCAAAGTTCAGTAACATTCATTGTCAAAGTACCTGTATGTTACCGTATACCACCTTGAAATTCATTTTCATGCCGGCATTTACAGAAAAATAAAGAAAACAATAAAATTTCTGTTGTAGTATTTTGTGTGTGAGTTGTTCTGAATTCCCAGTGTCTCCAGAATCTCTTCTGTCACTGATTGCCCAAGACCTCTTGGAGAAGAGGTACAGAACCCCGAGGATCCACACTCAATGATTCAGAAACAGCTTCTTCCCCTCCTCCATCAGATCTTTGAATGGTCCTATATGAACACAATGTCCGTGAGCCCATGAACGATTCAGATTCCGATTCTTTTTATCACACCTACATCAAAACTTACAGAGATGTGTGTCCTTTGTTTAAAGACCAACACAACCGAGGATTTGTTGAGACAGCTCGAAAGTATCACCACACATTCCGCCATAGGGTGCCCAGAACGGTCAGAACAACAACACAACAAAAACAAGACCACAACAACAGAACAAACCTCTTTCCCACCCTCTCTCTCACACACACACTTCCAACCACAGGACAGGGCACCTCTAGGCCTTCAGTCCTTGGCTCTGTCAGGCTCTCTCTAGGCCTTTGGTCCTTGGTGTTGGACAGGCTTCCTCTGGGCCTTCGGTCCTTGGCGTTGGACAGGCTGCCTCTAGGCCTTCAGTCCTTGGCTCTGTCAGGCTCCCTCTAGGCCTTTGGTCCTTGGCGTTGGACAGGCTGCCTCTGGGCCTGCCACAGGACAGGCCGCCTCTAGGCCTTCAGTCCTTGACTACAAACTCACATCCTGGCTCAGACTCGCAGACAATAGACCTCTGACTCCGGACAATCTAACCCATCGGACCTCTGTATTTTCTTCTTTATTCCTTTTTATTACACTGTATTTACCTTTGTAGTTTATAGTGTTTCTATGTCATCACACTTAACCCTTTTCTCGCTGTTGCCATCAGGCAGAAGGTACAAGTGTCACGACTGGCCACTCCACCACATTCAAAACAGCTCCTACCCCTCAACCATCAGTTTCTTTCACAAAAGGGGATAAATACACTCATTCTGCTTCCGGTGTTCCCACAGCCAATTGTCTCATTTTACAAATTCTTTATGTTGTTATTTCATGATCATTATTTATTGCTAGTTATTTATATTTGCGTTGGCACGGTTTGTTGTCCGTTGATCCTGTTTACATACTGTTCTATAGATTTGCTCAGTGTGCCCACAGAAGAAGAATCTCGGGGTTGTGTGTGGAGACGTGTCTGTACTCTGATCATAAAGTTTACTTTCACTTTGAACTTTGCTGCTGCAAAACCACACATGTAAGCGGTGATGATGAATCTGTGACCCTGAGGATTGGATTCAGTCCTGGGGAGGAGGGCCACGCTTCAAGGAAAATGTGCAGGATGTAGAGAGAGTGCAGAAATGTTTGACTGGAATTAGTCCGGGGATGAGAGATGGTCGTTCCATGCATAGTCTGGAGACCCTGGGGTTATTCCACATGGAGCAGAAGAGGATCTGATAGGTAAGACCATGAGGGATCGCGGGAAGGGTTTGGAGAGGATGCGGAAGAGGTTTACCAGGGAACTGCCTGGATTACACAACACGATAACAGGAGGCTGGGTTGTTTTCCCAGGAGCGACGGAGTCTGAAGGGAGATCTGATAGAGATTATGAGAGGAACAGATAGAGTAGACCATAGGTCGGCAACCCGCGGCTCTTTCATCTCTGTGCTGCGGCTCCCTGTGGCTTTGGAAAATAAATGATGAGTATTTAATTAAAATGTATTGTATGTTAGTTTGTTAGTTTTTGAAATGTAATTCTAATTTGAAGATTATGGTGATCTTGTACAATCTAAATAAAACGTGTTTTTTGTCGCTATTAATATACGTCACCACTGCCAATGCCTGACACCCGCCAGTGCGCGATTTCTTTAATTTTTCGATCCAAGGTAGGCTAACTATGGAGAATTCTAGAAAAAGAAAAGTGACTGAAGAAAACAGAACGTTTAATGATACGTGGGCAGATTCATTTGCTTTCACTGCTGACGAGACTGGTTTACCGGTATGCTTAATATGCAATGAGAAACTAGCAAACAACAAAAAGTCAAATGTCGCAAGACATTTCCAGAATAAACACGCAGCCTTTGCTCAAAAATATCCGGATGGAGATGAGAGAAAAAAAGCCGTTTTGGAACTGATGCGGAAGGTTGATCTGAGCAAAAATCATTTCAAGAAGTGGATGAAGTCTGGAAAATCAACCACATATGCTAGTTTTGTTGCCGCTCAGGAAATAGTCAGGCACGGGAAGCAGTTTACAGATGGTGAATATATAAAAGAATCTTTCATTAAGATTTCAGGACATATATTCACGGACTTTAAAAACAAGAGTGAAATTGTGCAGAAAATCAGGGATATGCCCCTCTCTGCAAGGACTGTCAAAGACAGAACCATAAAAATGGCAGAAGACATCACAAGACAGCAAATTAAAGACATCAACTCAGCTGTGGCCTACTCGATTGCCTGTGACGAGTCTAAAGACAAAGGTGATATTGAACAAATAGCGCTGTTCTGCCGGGCCACAGGAAGAAATGATTGAGTTGATACCTCTAAAAGGCCAAACACGGGGGGAGGACATCTGTGAGGCTGTCTTGAATTGTTTAAGAGCCAAAGGAATAAAGACCACCCACCTGGTGTCAGTAGCTACTGATGGGGCACCAAGTATGACAGGAGCGCACAAGGGATTTGTGGCTTTACTGCAGAAGTCGCTGGACAGAAAGCTGCTGACTTTTCACTGCATCTTGCACCAAGAGGCACTGTGCGCTCAAACATTTCCTCCGGAATGCACAGAAGTAATGGATGTTGTCATTCAGATTGTCAATAAAATAATGGCAAAAAGTTTAAATCACCGTCAATTCCGTTTGTTACTGGACGAGCTGGAAAGCACATATTCTGATCTCCTGCTGCACAACAAAGTCCGGTGGCTGTCCAGAGGGGAGGTGCTGAAACGCTTTGTCGCGTGTCTGGAAGAAGTGAAAACTTCCTGGGCAGCAAAGGGCTCACCTTTCCTGAGCTGGAACAGCTAGAGTGGCTGGAAAAGCTACACTTCATGGTAGACGTGACAGCGCACCTGAACACGCTGAACACAGCTCTTCAGGGGAAAGGACGCACAGCCCTGCACATGTTGGAGGATGTTTTGGCATTCGAGCGCAAGTTGACAGTGCTTGCCAGAGATTTACAGAAAGGCACATTGTCTCACTTCCCCAATTTGAGAGAGTTCAAACAAGCTCACGACATGATAAATTCGGAGTATTTACATTCTGCAATCATCGCAATGCAAACATCGTTTGGGAAACGCTTCTGTGAGTTCAGAGAGGAAAAAAAACACATTATCCTTCCCGGTCACTCCCCTAAGCATCGATCCATCCCTACTGAATACGACTGCATTGGCAGGTGTGAGTCAACCTGATCTTGAGATGGAACTGGCCGACATAGCCGACAAAGACATATGGGTGTCCAAGGTTAGACGCTTGACAGCAGACCTTGAAGATGTTGCCCGTCAGAAGGCCGTTCTTGCTCAGAATCACAAATGGAGCGATATTGAAAACCTCCCCAAACCGGACAAACTTGTGTTCGAAACATGGAATGCTATCCCCGACATTTATGTAAACATTAAAAAGTATGCGCTTGGAGTCCTGTCGATCTTTGGATCCACATATGTATGTGAGCAGGGTGTTCTGCAACATGAACTTTATTAAAAACAAACATCGCGCACGCCTCACAGATGACAGCTTGCGATCCTGTGTAAAGATGAAGGTGACGTCATACAGCCCTGATGTGCAGACGCTGTGCGCTGAGGTCCAGGAGCAGAAATCCCATTAACCAAGTATGATAAATATTTTACGTATATTCATATTTTTTCATTGTTCAGTGAAATAGTCCTTTTATTTTTCAGGTTGACAGCTGGCTGACGTTATTTTTGGTTTGCTGCCGGCGGACAATTTAAGTTCGGCGTTTTTCATAAATACAAGAAGGACTCAAATAGACATTGAGTATTTTACTTAAAAGTAACTTTCAACCCAACGTCTTTTTTTCGGAGTTCAAAATGTTTTTGTTGCATGCAGAATGTAATTTCGTTTTCTCTGCAGGAGTTCATCGATTTCATAAATGCAACACATTATAGTTTGTTTATACATAGCATAAAGGCGAAAAAAAACGTTGTATGCAGTGTTATTTCATTTTAAATGTCAAACGGGTTTTGTGGCTCCCAGTGTTTTCTGTGGGGAACGGGTCCCAAATGGCTCTTTCAGTGGTAAAGGTTGCCGACCCCTGCCCTAGACAGACAGTATCTGTTGTCTAGGGTTGAAATCTCTAATACCAGAGGGCATGCAGTTAAGACGAGGGGGGGTATTCTCAAAGGAGATGTGAGGGGTAAGTTTTTTCTTACACAGAGAGTGCTGGGTGCCTGGGGTGGTGTGGGTACATATGGAACTTTTATAATATGTTCAGATAGGCTAATTTCTTTTTCATTTCAAGATGGCTGGGGTCCTGTCAGTGGTCTACAGTTGCAGTTCAGACTATGGTTCTCCACGGGCAGTGGGTTCTCATCGTGTGGTCCCGCGTTTCAGTATCTCCAGGTGTGGCCTGGAAGACGCGCGCCATTGGACGCGGCCCTGTGGACCACGCGGTTCCTCGCTGATGTCACCGACTGCAGCGTTGCAGGAGACTGAAACAGTGGGACGGTGGGCAGTGTGCACTGCTGTCGGAATGAAGAAAAATTACTTGTAAAGAGTTGTTGAAGGTGAGTCTAGGGTGTGGGATCGGTTCAGAGTTGTGGTGAGTGAGTTGTCCAAGCCGGTTCAAGAGCCTGATGGTTGTAGGGTAACAGCTGTCCACGAACTTGGCAGTGTGGGACCTAAGGGTTCTGAACGTCCTGTTCGATGGGAGTGGAGAGAAGAGAGCATGGTGTGGATGGTTGGAGTCCTTGATGACGGTTGCTGCTTTCTTGTGGCAGGGCTCCGTGTAAATGGCTCATTGCTGAAGATTAGAACATTTGCAGATGATACCAAGATTGGGGGTGTAGTGGACAGCAAGGAGGACTAACAGAGCTTGCAGTGGGATCTGGTCCAGCTGGAAATCGGACTGGAAAATGGCAGATGGAATTTAGTGTGGACAACTGCAAAATGTTGCACTTTGGTAGGGCCTACCTGAGTGAGGAGTGCAGCAGAACCAAGAGATCTGGGAATACAGGTCAAGTATTTTCAGTTTATTTTGAGTTATTTGAGCATCTGATTCAAATAAACAAACAAGTAAACAACAACAAATGGATCTGACAGACGACAGTCTGCAGACGCTTGAAATCCCGAGCAACTCAGCGGGAACGGCTGCATTTATGGAAGGAATAAACAGACGATGTTTCCCTTCATCGGGACTGGGAAGGAGGGGGTTAAAGTCGGAATAAGGCGGAGGAGGGTAAGGAGTACAAATGACATGTGATAGATACACCAGGTGAGTCTGGGGTGGGAAGTGTGGTGAAGGGCTGAAGAGAATCTGACTTTCTTTTTCCCGGCACCCCCTGCAGTACCGGTTCCCAGCAGCAGGTGGGGATGTTCACCGTCAAATTGATCCTTGGACAGCTCACTATCCCCATCTACTGGTTGAAAGCGGTACCGCCATGAACTGAACGTCCAAACGTTTATCAGCTGGATTGGCGGAATCCTGAGTTCAGAGCATGAACACGATGTCTGAGTGTGGGTTTCTTTCTGCCCCTCCTTCACTCACTGTTCCATTGCCCCATCACTCAGCCTCGCTCACATGATCATTTGTCACCCAAGCAAGGACTGTGTCACCCACCCGGGTGGGAAGGAGAGCCCAACGCAGAGGTCACAGGAAGGTAGCACAGGGTGCAGCAAAGGGAGGGGTGGGGAAGTGTTGGGGACATGAGGTCTGAGGAAGGGTGCACAGAAGGTAAGGGGCAGGAGAAATCCTGAGGGAGAGGACAAGAGGGATCAAAGTTGAGGGAGGTTCAGATGAAACTGGGTGTAAGTGTGAATGAAGACGAGCCTGTGGGTAAAGGTAAATGTCTGAGCTCACGCGTGTGTGTGTGTGTGTGTGTGTGTGTGTGTGTGTGTGTGTGTGTGTGTGTGTGTGTGTGTGTGTGTGTGTGAGTGTGTGTCACTCTCTCTCTCTCTCTCTGTCAGAGGCAGTGAAAGTGAGAGAGAGAGCCTGAGACATCTTCTCTGCTTTCCAGGTAGATACAGGCTCAGCACTGGTCCAATTTTCCCATAAGTATTTCAAAATAAACAGAAAGATGCTCACTGGGGCAAAGTGACACATTAACCACTTGGTCCCAGCCTCACCTACTGGGAGGCGGTCATCTGTAATCCCTTCTCTGTTCGAACTATCTACACATATCTTGTCAAAACATTATTCCCTCTGGGTAGCCTCCAACCTGATGGCATGAACATCAATTACTCGAACTTCCGGTAATGGCCACACCCTCACCATTCCCCATTCCCATTTTGCTCTCTCACCTTGTCTCCTTTCCTGCCCATCACCTCCCTCTGGTGCTTCTCCACATTCCCTTTCTTCCAGGGCCTTCGCTCCTCTCCTATCAGATTCTCCCCTTCTCCAGCCCTTTAAATCTTTTTCCCAGCTCTTTACTCCCCCTCTCATTAACAAGATTAACATCTTGGAAAAATCTCACATTACAAGAGAGGAGGTGCTGATGATCTTAAAGCCAATTAAGGTGGATAAATCCCCAGAGCTGATCAGGGGCATGCAAAGACATCAGGACCAGGTCAAAATTGCAGGGGTCTTGTCAGAGAAATTCACTTCATACTTAGCCACAGGTGAGGGGCTGGACGACTGGAGGGTGGCTGAAGGACAGAAATTGAGGAGGGCAGGAAGGACAATCCAGGAAACTCCAGGCCGCTGAGCCGAACATCTGTGATGGGAAAATTTCTGAGAGACAGGATCGAACTGAGTTTGACCAGAAAACCATAGAACATAGGAGCAGAATTAAGCCATTCAGCCCATCAAGTCTATGCTGTCAACCCACCATGGCTGACCTATTTACCCTCTCAATCCTATTCTCCTGCCTTCTCTCAACAATTTGACGGCCTTACTAATCAAGAAACCATCAACCTCAACTTTAAATATACTCAATGACTTGGCTCCCACATCTCTCTGTGACAATGAATTCCAGTTTCACAATCTTCTGGCTGAAGAAATTCCCCATCACCAATATACAAAAGGGATGTATTTGTATTCTGGGTCTGTGCCCCTTGGTCCTAGACTCTCCCACTGTTAGAGACATCCTCTCCAACTCCACTCTCTGTAGGCCATCCAATGTTTGATTGGTCACAATGAGATAACTCCTTATTTATCTAAACTCCTGCAACTGCAGGCACAGAACCATCAAATGCTTCTTCTCACTACCCCGTTCTTTACCAGGATCATTTTTCTGAACTACCTCTGGACCCTCTCCAATGTCACCACATCCTTTCTGATACCAGGAGCCAAAACTGCTCTCAATACTCCAAATGGAGTCTGACCAATGCCTTATCGAGGCTCAGTATTACATCTTTTCTTTTACATTCTTGTCCCCTCAAAATTAATGCCGACATTGCATTTGCCTTCCTGACCACTGACTCAGCCTGCATGTTAAGCTTTGGATAAAACTGCACCAGGATTCCCAAGTCTCTATGCTCCTCCGATTTCTAACCTCTTTATCTCCTGAGAATCAGTCAATCTTCTATCCGTGCTAGTATCTTTCTTGTAATTCCCTGGACTCTCATCTTGTTTCGCAGCCTCATGTGTGGCTCCTTGTCAAATGTCTTTTGAACATCCCAGTAAACAACGTCTACTAACTCTCCTTTGTCTATCCTTCCTGTTATTTCCTCAAAGAATGCAACAGATTGGTCAGGCAAGATTTCTCCACAGGGAAACCTTGCTGATTTCACCTATCATGTCCTTCAATTACTCTGAAACCCCATCCTTGATAACAGACTCTCGCCAACCAGTGAAGTCAGAAGAAATCACCTATAATTTCCTGTCATTTGCCTCCCTTTCTTTTTAAAGAGTGGAGTGACATTTACAATTTTCCAGTCCCCCCAAAACCCCCAGTGAAAACTGAATGATCAGCACTAATGTCTCCACAATCACTTCAGCTGCTTCTTTAAGAACCTCTGGGTCTCACTCATCTGCTCCGGGTGACTTGTCTACTTTCAGATCTTTCTGTTTTCCACGGTCCTTCTCCATAGTGATAGTGACAACACTCACTTCTGTGCCCTGACACTCTCAAAATTCTGCCACACTGCTGGTGTCTTCCACAATGAAGAGAAACACAACGTACTTCATGACTTTGTCCACCATTTCCAATGTAACTTTCTAGTGGTCTGATAATCACTTTCACCCTCCTTTACTCTTATATATCGGATAAAACTTTTGATATCCTCCTTTATATTACTGACCAGCTCATCTTCATATTTCATCTTTGCTAACCTGTCTTTTAGTTGCCTTCTGTTAGTTTTGAAAATCTTCCCAATCCTCTCGCTCCAAACAGAGGACTTTTCCCTGCCTGTTTCTCACTTCCACCCACACTGACTCAGCAGACAATCCCTCCACCACGTTCTCCATTGAGTCATTCAGCACGGGAACTGCTGCTGGAAGACCATCAGCTCAGTGAGAGACGCTCTTTGTTCTGCCCGAAACCTGTTGGTCTCCCAGCACAGCCAGATGTCCGTCAGGGAATGCTGTCGACAGGTACAGTCCAGGCTGCAGGAGGACGTGCTGAGGGACACAGAGGATCTCGGGGCAGACAGTGCAAAGTCTCTGGGGGGAGGACCACTGTCGAGGCTCCTTCTGCTACCTCACATGGAGGGCTTGGGTCAGGTGGGGAAGCCCCACAAACAAAGAAATGTTGTAACATCCCTGAGACGATCTGAATGGCAATGGTTTAAACAGTGTTAACACTACCGAATGTATTGACCATATGACATTAAGAATGTCAAATATCATTGGAACTGTTTAAATCTCTTGCAGATATTTTATTACAAATACAGTTTAATTTCTTAAAACGTAAGATTACCTTTGCAGCACACACAAAATGCTGGAGGAATTCAGCAGGCCCAGGCAGCATCTAAGGAAAAGAGTACAGTCGACGTTTCGGGCCAAGACCCTTAATCAAGACCAGAGAGAAACAGAAGGGTTAAACGGTGGGGGGAGGGAGGGAGAAATACAGGGTGAGAGGTCAAACTGGGAAGGGGGAGGGGTGAAGTGAAGAGCTGGGAAGTTGATTGGTGAAAGAGATACAGGTCTGGAGAAGGGGAAATCCAATAGGAGAGGACAGAGGGCCGTGGGAAAAAGGAAAGGGGGAGGAGCACCAAAGGGAGGCGATGGGCAGGCAAGGAGATAAATTGAGAGAGGGAGAAGGGGACAGGGAATGGTGAAGGAGGGGGTGAGAAATTGATGTTCATGCCATCAGGTCAGACGATTCCCAAGTAGAATATAAGGTGTTGCTCCTCCAAACTGAGCGTGGCCTCATCGCGACAGTAGAGGAGGCCATGGATTGATGTGTCGGAATGGGAATGGGAAGTGGAATTAAAATGGGTGGCCACTAGGCGATCCTGCTTTCTCTGGCAAATGGAGCATAGGTGCTTGGCGAAGCAGTCTGCCGATCTATGTCAGGTCTCACTGATGTACAGGAGGCCACACCGGGAGCACCGGACACAGTATACGACCCCAACAGACTCACAGGTGAAGTGTCGCCTCACCTGTTTGGGGTCCTGAATGGTAGTGAGGGAGGATGTGTACCAGATGTTCTGTTTGCCAGGACGGTGATCAGTGAGGGTGGCGAATAGACAAGGGAGTCGTGTAGGGGGAGAACCCTGCAGAGAGCAGAAAGTGAGGGGGAGGGAAAGATGTGCTTGGTGGTGGGATTGTGTTGGAGATAGTAGAAGTTAAGGAGAATTATATGCTGGACACAGAGGCTGGTGGGATGGTGGCTGAGGACCAGAGGAACCCTATGCCTGGTGGGGTGGAAGGTGAGGACAAGGGGAACCCTATCCCTGGTGGGGTGGCAGGTGAGGAAAGGGGAACCCTATCCCTGGTGGGGTGGCAGGTGAGGACAAGGGGAACCCTATCCCTGGTGGGGTGGCAGGTGAGGACCAGAGGAACCCTATCCCTGGTGGGGTGGCAGGTGAGGACCAGAGGAACCCTATCACTCGTGGGGTGGCAGGTGAGGACCAGAGGAACCCTATCCCTGGTGGGGTGGCAGGTGAGGACCAGAGGAACCCTATCCCTGGTGGGGTGGCAGGTGAAGACCAGAGGAACCCTATGCCTGGTGGGGTGGCAGGTGAGGACCAGAGGAACCCTATCCTTGGTGGGGTGGCAGGTGAGGACCAGAGGAACCCTATCCCTGGTGGGGTGGCAGGTGAGGACAAGGGGAACCCAATCCCTGGTGGGGTGGCAGGTGAGGACCAGAGGAATCCTATCCCTGGTGGGGTGGCAGGTGAGGACCAGAGGAACCCTATCCCTGGTGGGGTGGCAGGTGAGGACAAGGGGAACCCTATCCCTGGTGGGGTGGCAGGTGAGGACCAGAGGAACCCTATCCCTGGTGGGGTGGCAGGTGAGGACCAGAGGAACCCTACCCCTGGTGGGGGTGGCAGGTGAGGACAAGGGGAACCCTATCCCTGGTGGGGTGGCAGGTGAGGTGAAGGGGAACCCTATCCCTGGTGGGGGTGGCAGGTGAGGACCAGAGGAACCCTATCCCTGGTGGGGTGGCAGGTGAGGACCAGAGGAACCCTACCCCTGGTGGGGTGGCAGGTGAGGACCAGGGGAACCCTATCCCTGGTGGGTTGGCAGGTGAGGACCAGGGGAACCCTATCCCTGGTGGGGTGGCAGGTGAGGACCAGAGGAACCCTATCCCTGGTGGGGTGGCAGGTGAGGACAAGGGGAACCCTATCCCTGGTGTGGTGGCAGGTGAGGACCAGAGGAGCCCTATCCCTGGTGGGGTGGAAGGTGAGGACAAGGGGAACCCTATCCCTGGTGTGGTGGCAGGTGAGGACCAGAGGAACCCTATCCCTGGTGGGGTGGCAGGTGAGGACCAGAGGAACCCTATCCCTGGTGGGGTGGCAGGTGAGGACAAGGGGAACCCTATCCCTGGTGGGGTGGCAGGTGAGGACAAGGGGAACCCTATCCCTGGTGGGGTGGCAGGTGTGGACAAGGGGAACCCTATCCCTGGTGGGGTGGCAGGTGAGGGCCAGAGGAACCCTATCCCAGGTGGGGTGGTAGGTGAGGACAAGGGGAACCCTATCCCTGGTGGGGTGGCAGGTGAGGACCAGGGGAACCCTATCCCTGGTGGGGTGGCAGGCTAGGACAAGGGGAACCCTATCCCTGGTGAGGTCGTAGGTGAGGACCAGAGGAACCCTATCCCTGGTGGGGTGGCAGGTATGGACCAGAGGAACCCTATCCCTGGTGGGGTGGCAGGTGAGGACCAGAGGAACTCTATCCCTGGTGGGGTGGTAGGTGAGGACCAGAGGAACCCTATTCCTGGTGGGGTGGCAGGTGAGGACCAGAGGAACCCTATCCCTGGTGGGGTGGCAGGTGAGGACCAGAGGAACCCTATCGCTGGTGGGGTGGCAGGTGAGGGAAAGAGGAACCCTATCCCTGGTGGGGTGGTAGGTAAGGACCAGAGGAACTCTATCCCTGGTGGGGTGGCAGGTGAGGGCCAGAGGAACCCTATCCCTGGTGGGGTGGTAGGTGAGGACCAGAGGAACCCTATCCCTGGTGGGGTGGTAGGTGAGGACCAGAGGAACCCTATCCCTGGTGGGGTGGCAGGTGAGGACAAGGGGAACCCTATCCCTGGTGGGGTGGCAGGTGCGGACCAGAGGAACCCTATCCCTGGTGGGGTGGCAGGTGAGGAGCAGAGGAACCCTATCCCTGGTGGGGTGGCAGGTGAGGACAAGGGGAACCCTATTCCTGGTGGGGTGGCAGGTGAGGACCAGAGGAGCCCTATCCCTGGTGGGGTGGAAGGTGAGGACAAGGGGAACCCTATCCCTGGTGGGGTGGCAGGTGAGGAAAGGGGAACCCTATCCCTGGTGGGGTGGCAGGTGAGGACCAGGGGAACCCTATCCCTGGTGTGGTGGCAGGTGAGGACCAGAGGATCCCTATCCCTGGTGGGGTGGAAGGTGAGGACAAGGGGAACCCTATCCCTGGTGGGGTGGCAGGTGAGGACCAGAGGAGCCCTATCCCTGGTGGGGTGGCAGGTGAGGGCCAGAGGAACCCTATCCCTGGTGGGGTGGCAGGTGAGGAAAGGGGAACCCTATCCCTGGTGGGGTGGCAGGTGAGGACAAGGGGAACCCTATCCCTGGTGGGGTGGCAGGTGAGGACCAGAGGAACTCTATCCCTGGTGGGGTGGCAGGTGAGGACAAGGGGAACCCTATCCCTGGTGAGGTCGTAGGTGAGGACCAGAGGAACCCTATCCCTGGTGGGGTGGCAGGTGAGGACCAGAGGAACCCTATCCCTGGTGGGGTGGAAGGTGAGGACAAGGGGAACCCTATCCCTGGTGGGGTGGCAGGTGAGGAAAGGGGAACCCTATCCCTGGTGGGGTGGCAGGTGAGGACCAGGGGAACCCTATCCCTGGTGTGGTGGCAGGTGAGGACCAGAGGATCCCTATCCCTGGTGGGGTGGAAGGTGAGGACAAGGGGAACCCTATCCCTGGTGGGGTGGCAGGTGAGGACCAGAGGAGCCCTATCCCTGGTGGGGTGGCAGGTGAGGGCCAGAGGAACCCTATCCCTGGTGGGGTGGCAGGTGAGGAAAGGGGAACCCTATCCCTGGTGGGGTGGCAGGTGAGGACAAGGGGAACCCTATCCCTGGTGGGGTGGCAGGTGAGGACCAGAGGAACTCTATCCCTGGTGGGGTGGAAAGTGAGGACCAGAGGAACCCTATTCCTGGTGGGGTGGCAGGTGAGGACAAGGGGAACCCTATCCCTGGTGGGGTGGCAGGTGAGGAACAGAGGAACCCTATCCCTGGTGGGGTGGAAGGTGAGGACCAGAGGAACCCTATCCCTGGTGGGGTGGCAGGTGCGGACCAGAGGAACCCTATCCCTGGTGGGGTGGCAGGTGAGGAGCAGAGGAACCCTATCCCTGGTGGGGTGGCAGGTGAGGACAAGGGGAACCCTATCCCTGGTGGGGGTGGCAGGTGAGGACAAGGGGAACCCTATCCCTGGTGGGGTGGCATGTGAGGACGAGAGGAACCCTATCCCTGGTGGGCTGGTCGGTGAGGACAAGGGGAACCCTATCCCTGGTGGGGTGGCAGGTGGGGACCAGAGGAACCCTATCCCTGGTGGGGTGGTAGGTGAGGACAAGGGGAACCCTATCCCTGGTGGGGTGGCAGGTGAGGAGCAGAGGAACCCTATCCCTGGTGGGGTGGCAGGTGATGACCAGAGGAACCCTATCCCTGGTGGGGTGGCAGGTGAGGAGCAGAGGAACCCTATCCCTGGTGGGGTGGCAGGTGAGGACAAGGGGAACCCTATCCCTGGTGGGGTGGCAGGTGAGGACCAGAGGAACCCTATCCCTGGTGGGGTGGCAGGTGAGGACAAGAGGAACCCTATCCCTGGTGGGGTGGCAGGTGAGGACAAGGGGAACCCTATCCCTGGTGGGGTGGCAGGTGAGGACCAGAGGAACCCTATCCCTGGTGGGGTGGCAGGTGAGGACCAGAGGAACCCTATCCCTGGTGGGGTGGCAGGTGAGGACCAGAGGAACCCTATCCCTGGTGGGGTGGCAGGTGAGGACCAGAGGAACCCTATCCCTGGTGGGGTGGCAGGTGAGGACCAGAGGAACCCTATCCCTGGTGGGGTGGCAGGTGAGGACAAGAGGAACCCTATCCCTGGTGGGGTGGCAGGTGAGGACAAGGGGAACCCTATCCCTGGTGAGGTGATAGGTGAGGACCAGAGGAACCCTATCCCTGGTGGGGTGGCAGGTGAGGACCAGAGGAACCCTATCCCTGGTGGGGTGGCAGGTGAGGATCAGAGGAACTCTATCCCTGGTGGGGTGGAAAGTGAGGACCAGAGGAACCCTATTCCTGGTGGTGTGGCAGGTGAGGACAAGGGGAACCCTATCCCTGGTGGGGTGGCAGGTGAGGAACAGAGGAACCCTATCCCTGGTGGGGTGGAAGGTGAGGACCAGAGGAACCCTATCCGTGGTGGGGTGGCAGGTGCGGACCAGAGGAACCCTATCCCTGGTGGGGTGGCAGGTGAGGACCAGAGGAACCCTATCCCTGGTGGGGTGGTAGGTGAGGACAAGGGGAACCCTATCCCTGGTGGGGTGGCAGGTGAGGAGCAGAGGAACCCTATCCCTGGTGGGGTGGCAGGTGAGGACAAGGGGAACCCTATCCCTGGAGGGGTGGCAGGTGAGGACAAGGGGAACCCTATCCCTGGTGGGGTGGCAGGTGAGGACCAGAGGAATCCTATCCCTGGTGGGGTGGCAGGTGAGGACCAGAGGAACCCTATCCCTGGTGGGGTGGCAGGTGAGGACAAGGGGAACCCTATCCCTGGTGGGTTGGCAGGTGAGGACCAGAGGAGACCTATGCCTGGTGGGGTGGAAGGTGAGGACAAGGGGAACACTATCCCTGGTGGGGTGGCAGGTGAGGAAAGGGGAACCCTATCCCTGGTGGGGTGGCAGGTGAGGACAAGGGGAACCCTATCCCTGGTGGGGTGGCAGGTGAGGACCAGAGGAACCCTATCCCTGGTGGGGTGGCAGGTGAGGACCAGAGGAACCCTATCACTCGTGGGGTGGCAGGTGAGGACCAGAGGAACCCTATCCCTGGTGGGGTGGCAGGTGAGGACCAGAGGAACCCTATCCCTGGTGGGGGTGGCAGGTGAAGACCAGAGGAACCCTATGCCTGGTGGGGTGGCAGGTGAGGACCAGAGGAACCCTATCCTTGGTGGGGTGGCAGGTGAGGACCAGAGGAACCCTATCCCTGGTGGGGTGGCAGGTGAGGACAAGGGGAACCCAATCCCTGGTGGGGTGGCAGGTGAGGACCAGAGGAATCCTATCCCTGGTGGGGTGGCAGGTGAGGACCAGAGGAACCCTATCCCTGGTGGGGTGGCAGGTGAGGACAAGGGGAACCCTATCCCTGGTGGGGTGGCAGGTGAGGACCAGAGGAACCCTATCCCTGGTGGGGTGTCAGGTGAGGACCAGAGGAACCCTACCCCTGGTGGGGTGGCAGGTGAGGACAAGGGGAACCCTATCCCTGGTGGGGTGGCAGGTGAAGTGAAGGGGAACCCTATCCCTGGTGGGGTGGCAGGTGAGGACCAGAGGAACCATATCCCTGGTGGGGTGGCAGGTGAGGACCAGAGGAACCCTACCCCTGGTGGGGTGGCAGGTGAGGACCAGGGGAACCCTATCCCTGGTGGGTTGGCAGGTGAGGACCAGGGGAACCCTATCGCTGGTGGGGTGGCAGGTGAGGACCAGAGGAACCCTATCCCTGGTGGGGTGGCAGGTGAGGACAAGGGGAACCCTATCCCTGGTGTGGTGGCAGGTGAGGACCAGAGGAGCCCTATCCCTGGTGGGGTGGAAGGTGAGGACAAGGGGAACCCTATCCCTGGTGTGGTGGCAGGTGAGGACCAGAGGAACCCTATCCCTGGTGGGGTGGCAGGTGAGGACCAGAGGAACCCTATCCCTGGTGGGGTGGCAGGTGAGGACAAGGGGAACCCTATCCCTGGTGGGGTGGCAGGTGAGGACAAGGGGAACCCTATCCCTGGTGGGGTGGCAGGCTAGGACAAGGGGAACCCTATCCCTGGTGAGGTGGTAGGTGAGGACCAGAGGAACCCTATCCCTGGTGGTGGTGGCAGGTATGGACCAGAGGAACCCTATCCCTGGTGGGGTGGCAGGTGAGGACCAGAGGAACTCTATCCCTGGTGGGGTGGTAGGTGAGGACCAGAGGAACCCTATTCCTGGTGGGGGTGGCAGGTGAGGACCAGAGGAACCCTATCCCTGGTGGGGTGGCAGCTGAGGACCAGAGGAACCCTATCGCTGGTGGGGTGGCAGGTGAGGGAAAGAGGAACCCTATCCCTGGTGGGGTGGTAGGTAAGGACCAGAGGAACTCTATCCCTGGTGGGGTGGCAGGTGAGGGCCAGAGGAACCCTATCCCTGGTGGGGTGGTAGGTGAGGACCAGAGGAACCCTATCCCTGGTGGGGTGGTAGGTAAGGACCAGAGGAACTCTATCCCTGGTGGGGTGGCAGGTGAGGGCCAGAGGAACCCTATCCCTGGTGGGGTGGTAGGTGAGGACCAGAGGAACCCTATCCCTGGTGGGGTGGTAGGTGAGGACCAGAGGAACCCTATCCCTGGTGGGGTGGCAGGTGAGGACAAGGGGAACCCTATCCCTGGTGGGGTGGCAGGTGCGGACCAGAGGAACCCTATCCCTGGTGGGGTGGCAGGTGAGGAGCAGAGGAACCCTATCCCTGGTGGGGTGGCAGGTGAGGACAAGGGGAACCCTATTCCTGGTGGGGTGGCAGGTGAGGACCAGAGGAGCCCTATCCCTGGTGGGGTGGCAGGTGAGGACAAGGGGAACCCTATCCCTGGTGGGGTGGCAGGTGAGGAAAGGGGAACCCTATCCCTGGTGGGGTGGCAGGTGAGGACCAGGGGAACCCTATCCCTGGTGTGGTGGCAGGTGAGGACCAGAGGATCCCTATCCCTGGTGGGGTGGAAGGTGAGGACAAGGGGAACCCTATCCCTGGTGGGGTGGCAGGTGAGGACCAGAGGAGCCCTATCCCTGGTGGGGTGGAAGGTGAGGACAAGGGGAACCCTATCCCTGGTGGGGTGGCAGGTGAGGAAAGGGGAACCCTATCCCTGGTGGGGTGGCAGGTGAGGACCAGAGGAACCCTATCCCTGGTGGGGTGGCAGGTGAGGACCAGAGGAACCCTATCACTCGTGGGGTGGCAGGTGAGGACCAGAGGAACCCTATCCCTGGTGGGGTGGCAGGTGAGGACCAGAGGAACCCTATCCCTGGTGGGGTGGCAGGTGAAGACCAGAGGAACCCTATGCCTGGTGGGGTGGCAGGTGAGGACCAGAGGAACCCTATCCTTGGTGGGGTGGCAGGTGAGGACCAGAGGAACCCTATCCCTGGTGGGGTGGCAGGTGAGGACAAGGGGAACCCAATCCCTGGTGGGGTGGCAGGTGAGGACCAGAGGAATCCTATCCCTGGTGGGGTGGCAGGTGAGGACCAGAGGAACCCTATCCCTGGTGGGGTGGCAGGTGAGGACAAGGGGAACCCTATCCCTGGTGGGGTGGCAGGTGAGGACCAGAGGAACCCTATCCCTGGTGGGGTGTCAGGTGAGGACCAGAGGAACCCTACCCCTGGTGGGGTGGCAGGTGAGGACAAGGGGAACCCTATCCCTGGTGGGGTGGCAGGTGAGGTGAAGGGGAACCCTATCCCTGGTGGGGTGGCAGGTGAGGACCAGAGGAACCCTATCCCTGGTGGGGTGGCAGGTGAGGACCAGAGGAACCCTACCCCTGGTGGGGTGGCAGGTGAGGACCAGGGGAACCCTATCCCTGGTGGGTTGGCAGGTGAGGACCAGGGGAACCCTATCGCTGGTGGGGTGGCAGGTGAGGACCAGAGGAACCCTATCCCTGGTGGGGTGGCAGGTGAGGACAAGGGGAACCCTATCCCTGGTGTGGTGGCAGGTGAGGACCAGAGGAGCCCTATCCCTGGTGGGGTGGAAGGTGAGGACAAGGGGAACCCTATCCCTGGTGTGGTGGCAGGTGAGGACCAGAGGAACCCTATCCCTGGTGGGGTGGCAGGTGAGGACCAGAGGAACCCTATCCCTGGTGGGGTGGCAGGTGAGGACAAGGGGAACCCTATCCCTGGTGGGGTGGCAGGTGAGGACAAGGGGAACCCTATCCCTGGTGGGGTGGCAGGTGTGGACAAGGGGAACCCTATCCCTGGTGGGGTGGCAGGTGAGGGCCAGAGGAACCCTATCCCAGGTGGGGTGGTAGGTGAGGACAAGGGGAACCCTATCCCTGGTGGGGTGGCAGGCTAGGACAAGGGGAACCCTATCCCTGGTGAGGTGGTAGGTGAGGACCAGAGGAACCCTATCCCTGGTGGGGTGGCAGGTATGGACCAGAGGAACCCTATCCCTGGTGGGGTGGCAGGTGAGGACCAGAGGAACTCTATCCCTGGTGGGGTGGTAGGTGAGGACCAGAGGAACCCTATTCCTGGTGGGGTGGCAGGTGAGGACCAGAGGAACCCTATCCCTGGTGGGGTGGCAGGTGAGGACCAGAGGAACCCTATCGCTGGTGGGGTGGCAGGTGAGGGAAAGAGGAACCCTATCCCTGGTGGGGTGGTAGGTAAGGACCAGAGGAACTCTATCCCTGGTGGGGTGGCAGGTGAGGGCCAGAGGAACCCTATCCCTGGTGGGGTGGTAGGTGAGGACCAGAGGAACCCTATCCCTGGTGGGGTGGTAGGTGAGGACCAGAGGAACCCTATCCCTGGTGGGGTGGCAGGTGAGGACAAGGGGAACCCTATCCCTGGTGGGGTGGCAGGTGCGGACCAGAGGAACCCTATCCCTGGTGGGGTGGCAGGTGAGGAGCAGAGGAACCCTATCCCTGGTGGGGTGGCAGGTGAGGACAAGGGGAACCCTATTCCTGGTGGGGTGGCAGGTGAGGACCAGAGGAGCCCTATCCCTGGTGGGGTGGCAGGTGAGGACAAGGGGAACCCTATCCCTGGTGGGGTGGCAGGTGAGGAAAGGGGAACCCTATCCCTGGTGGGGTGGCAGGTGAGGACCAGGGGAACCCTATCCCTGGTGTGGTGGCAGGTGAGGACCAGAGGATCCCTATCCCTGGTGGGGTGGAAGGTGAGGACAAGGGGAACCCTATCCCTGGTGGGGTGGCAGGTGAGGACCAGAGGAGCCCTATCCCTGGTGGGGTGGAAGGTGATGACAAGGGGAACCCTATCCCTGGTGGGGTGGCAGGTGAGGAAAGGGGAACCCTATCCCTGGTGGGGTGGCAGGTGAGGACAAGGGGAACCCTATCCCTGGTGGGGTGGCAGGTGAGGACCAGAGGAACTCTATCCCTGGTGGGGTGGAAAGTGAGGACCAGAGGAACCCTATTCCTGGTGGGGTGGCAGGTGAGGACAAGGGGAACCCTATCCCTGGTGGGGTGGCAGGTGAGGAACAGAGGAACCCTATCCCTGGTGGGGTGGAAGGTGAGGACCAGAGGAACCCTATCCCTGGTGGGGTGGCAGGTGCGGACCAGAGGAACCCTATCCCTGGTGGGGTGGCAGGTGAGGAGCAGAGGAACCCTATCCCTGGTGGGGTGGCAGGTGAGGACAAGGGGAACCCTATCCCTGGTGGGGTGGCATGTGAGGACGAGAGGAACCCTATCCCTGGTGGGCTGGTCGGTGAGGACAAGGGGAACCCTATCCCTGGTGGGGTGGCAGGTGAGGACCAGAGGAACCCTATCCCTGGTGGGGTGGTAGGTGAGGACAAGGGGAACCCTATCCCTGGTGGGGTGGCAGGTGAGGAGCAGAGGAACCCTATCCCTGGTGGGGTGGCAGGTGATGACCAGAGGAACCCTATCCCTGGTGGGGTGGCAGGTGAGGAGCAGAGGAACCCTATCCCTGGTGAGGTGATAGGTGAGGACCAGAGGAACCCTATCCCTGGTGGGGTGATAGGTGAGGACAAGAGGAACCCTATCCCTGGTGGGGTGGCAGGTGAGGACAAGAGGAACCCTATCCCTGGTGGGGTGGCAGGTGAGGACAAGGGGAACCCTATCCCTGGTGGGGTGGCAGGTGAGGACCAGAGGAACCCTATCCCTGGTGGGGTGGCAGGTGAGGAGCAGAGGAACCCTATCCCTGGTGAGGTGATAGGTGAGGACCAGAGGAACCCTATCCCTGGTGGGGTGGCAGGTGAGGACCAGAGGAACCCTATCCCTGGTGGGGTGGCAGGTGAGGAGCAGAGGAACCCTATCCCTGGTGAGGTGATAGGTGAGGACCAGAGGAACCCTATCCCTGGTGGGGTGGCAGGTGAGGACCAGAGGAACCCTATCCCTGGTGGGGTGGCAGGTGAGGACCAGAGGAACTCTATCCCTGGTGGGGTGGAAAGTGAGGACCAGAGGAACCCTATTCCTGGTGGTGTGGCAGGTGAGGACAAGGGGAACCCTATCCCTGGTGGGGTGGCAGGTGAGGAACAGAGGAACCCTATCCCTGGTGGGGTGGAAGGTGAGGACCAGAGGAACCCTATCCGTGGTGGGGTGGCAGGTGCGGACCAGAGGAACCCTATCCCTGGTGGGGTGGCAGGTGAGGAGCAGAGGAACCCTATCCCTGGTAGGGTGGCAGGTGAGGACAAGGGGAACCCTATCCCTGGTGGGGTGGCAGGTGAGGACAAGGGGAACCCTATCCCTGGTGGGGTGGCATGTGAGGACGAGAGGAACCCTATCCCTGGTGGGCTGGTCGGTGAGGACAAGGGGAACCCTATCCCTGGTGGGGTGGCAGGTGAGGACCAGAGGAACCCTATCCCTGGTGGGGTGGTAGGTGAGGACAAGGGGAACCCTATCCCTGGTGGGGTGGCAGGTGAGGAGCAGAGGAACCCTATCCCTGGTGGGGTGGCAGGTGAGGACAAGGGGAACCCTATCCCTGGAGGGGTGGCAGGTGAGGAGAAGGGGAACCCTATCCCTGGTGGGGTGGCAGGTGAGGACCAGAGGAATCCTATCCCTGGTGGGGTGGCAGGTGAGGACCAGAGGAACCCTATCCCTGGTGGGGTGGCAGGTGAGGACAAGGGGAACCCTATCCCTGGTGGGGTGGCAGGTGAGGACCTGAGGAACCCTATCCCTGGTGGGGTGGCAGGTGAGGACCAGAGGAACCCTACCCCTGGTGGGGTGGCAGGTGAGGACAAGGGGAACCCTATCCCTGGTGGGGTGGCAGGTGAGGTGAAGGGGAACCCTGTCCCTGGTGGGGTGGCAGGTGAGGACCAGAGGAACCCTATCCCTGGTGGGGTGGCAGGTGAGGACCAGAGGAACCCTACCCCTGGTGGGGTGGCAGGTGAGGACCAGGGGAACCCTATCCCTGGTGGGGTGGCAGGTGAGGACGAGGGGAACCCTATCCCTGGTGGGGTGGCAGGTGAGGACCAGAGGAACCCTATCCCTGGTGGGGTGGCAGGTGAGGACAAGGGGAACCCTATCCCTGGTGTGGTGGCAGGTGAGGACCAGAGGAGCCCTATCCCTGGTGGGGTGGAAGGTGAGGACAAGGGGAACCCTATCCCTGGTGTGGTGGCAGGTGAGGACCAGAGGAACCCTATCCCTGGTGGGGTGGCAGGTGAGGACCAGAGGAACCCTATCCCTGGTGGGGTGGCAGGTGAGGACAAGGGGAACCCTATCCCTGGTGGGGTGGCAGGTGAGGACAAGGGGAACCCTATCCCTGGTGGGGTGGCAGGTGAGGACAAGGGGAACCCTATCCCTGGTGGGGTGGCAGGTGAGGGCCAGAGGAACCCTATCCCAGGTGGGGTGGTAGGTGAGGACAAGGGGAACCCTATCCCTGGTGGGGTGGCAGGTGAGGACCAGGGGAACCCTATCCCTGGTGGGGTGGCAGGCTAGGACAAGGGGAACCCTATCCCTGGTGAGGTGGTAGGTGAGGACCAGAGGAACCCTATCCCTGGTGGGGTGGCAGGTATGGACCAGAGGAACCCTATCCCTGGTGGGGTGGCAGGTGAGGACCAGAGGAACTCTATCCCTGGTGGGGTGGTAGGTGAGGACCAGAGGAACCCTATTCCTGGTGGGGTGGCAGGTGAGGACCAGAGGAACCCTATCCCTGGTGGGGTGGCAGGTGAGGACCAGAGGAACCCTATCGCTGGTGGGGTGGCAGGTGAGGGAAAGAGGAACCCTATCCCTGGTGGGGTGGTAGGTAAGGACCAGAGGAACTCTATCCCTGGTGGGGTGGCAGGTGAGGGCCAGAGGAACCCTATCCCTGGTGGGGTGGTAGGTGAGGACCAGAGGAACCCTATCCCTGGTGGGGTGGTAGGTGAGGACCAGAGGAACCCTATCCCTGGTTGGGTGGCAGGTGAGGACAAGGGGAACCCTATCCCTGGTGGGGTGGCAGGTGCGGACCAGAGGAACCCTATCCCTGGTGGGGTGGCAGGTGAGGAGCAGAGGAACCCTATCCCTGGTGGGGTGGCAGGTGAGGACAAGAGGAACCCTATTCCTGGTGGGGTGGCAGGTGAGGACCAGAGGAGCCCTATCCCTGGTGGGGTGGAAGGTGAGGACAAGGGGAACCCTATCCCTGGTGGGGTGGCAGGTGACGACCAGAGGAACCCTATCCCTGGTGTGGTGGCAGGTGAGGAAAGGGGAACCCTATCCCTGGTGGGGTGGCAGGTGAGGACCAGGGGAACCCTATCCCTGGTGTGGTGGCAGGTGAGGACCAGAGGATCCCATTCCCTGGTGAGGTGGTAGGTGAGGACCAGAGGAACCCTATCCCTGGTGGGGTGGCAGGTGAGGACCAGAGGAACTCTATCCCTGGTGGGGTGGTAGGTGAGGACCAGAGGAACCCTATTCCTGGTGGGGTGGCAGGTGAGGACCAGAGGAACCCTATCCCTGGTGGGGTGGCAGGTGAGGACCAGAGGAACCCTATCGCTGGTGGGGTGGCAGGTGAGGGAAAGAGGAACCCTATCCCTGGTGGGGTGGTAGGTAAGGACCAGAGGAACTCTATCCCTGGTGGGGTGGCAGGTGAGGGCCAGAGGAACCCTATCCCTGGTGGGGTGGTAGGTGAGGACCAGAGGAACCCTATCCCTGGTGGGGTGGTAGGTGAGGACCAGAGGAACCCTATCCCTGGTGGGGTGGCAGGTGAGGACAAGGGGAACCCTATCCCTGGTGGGGTGGCAGGTGCGGACCAGAGGAACCCTATCCCTGGTGGGGTGGCAGGTGAGGAGCAGAGGAACCCTATCCCTGGTGGGGTGGCAGGTGAGGACAAGGGGAACCCTATTCCTGGTGGGGTGGCAGGTGAGGACCAGAGGAGCCCTATCCCTGGTGGGGTGGCAGGTGAGGACAAGGGGAACCCTATCCCTGGTGGGGTGGCAGGTGAGGAAAGGGGAACCCTATCCCTGGTGGGGTGGCAGGTGAGGACCAGGGGAACCCTATCCCTGGTGTGGTGGCAGGTGAGGACCAGAGGATCCCTATCCCTGGTGGGGTGGAAGGTGAGGACAAGGGGAACCCTATCCCTGGTGGGGTGGCAGGTGAGGACCAGAGGAGCCCTATCCCTGGTGGGGTGGAAGGTGAGGACAAGGGGAACCCTATCCCTGGTGGGGTGGCAGGTGAGGACCAGAGGAACCCTACCCCTGGTGGGGTGGCAGGTGAGGACAAGGGGAACCCTATCCCTGGTGGGGTGGCAGGTGAGGACCAGAGGAACCCTATCCCTGGTGGGGTGGCAGGTGAGGACCAGAGGAACCCTATCCCTGGTGGGGTGGCAGGTGAGGACCAGAGGAACCCTACCCCTGGTGGGGTGGCAGGTGAGGACCAGGGGAACCCTATCCCTGGTGGGGTGGCAGGTGAGGACGAGGGGAACCCTATCCCTGGTGGGGTGGCAGGTGAGGACCAGAGGAACCCTATCCCTGGTGGGGTGGCAGGTGAGGACAAGGGGAACCCTATCCCTGGTGTGGTGGCAGGTGAGGACCAGAGGAGCCCTATCCCTGGTGGGGTGGAAGGTGAGGACAAGGGGAACCCTATCCCTGGTGTGGTGGCAGGTGAGGACCAGAGGAACCCTATCCCTGGTGGGGTGGCAGGTGAGGACCAGAGGAACCCTATCCCTGGTGGGGTGGCAGGTGAGGACAAGGGGAACCCTATCCCTGGTGGGGTGGCAGGTGAGGACAAGGGGAACCCTATCCCTGGTGGGGTGGCAGGTGAGGACAAGGGGAACCCTATCCCTGGTGGGGTGGCAGGTGAGGGCCAGAGGAACCCTATCCCAGGTGGGGTGGTAGGTGAGGACAAGGGGAACCCTATCCCTGGTGGGGTGGCAGGTGAGGACCAGGGGAACCCTATCCCTGGTGGGGTGGCAGGCTAGGACAAGGGGAACCCTATCCCTGGTGAGGTGGTAGGTGAGGACCAGAGGAACCCTATCCCTGGTGGGGTGGCAGGTATGGACCAGAGGAACCCTATCCCTGGTGGGGTGGCAGGTGAGGACCAGAGGAACTCTATCCCTGGTGGGGTGGTAGGTGAGGACCAGAGGAACCCTATTCCTGGTGGGGTGGCAGGTGAGGACCAGAGGAACCCTATCCCTGGTGGGGTGGCAGGTGAGGACCAGAGGAACCCTATCGCTGGTGGGGTGGCAGGTGAGGGAAAGAGGAACCCTATCCCTGGTGGGGTGGTAGGTAAGGACCAGAGGAACTCTATCCCTGGTGGGGTGGCAGGTGAGGGCCAGAGGAACCCTATCCCTGGTGGGGTGGTAGGTGAGGACCAGAGGAACCCTATCCCTGGTGGGGTGGTAGGTGAGGACCAGAGGAACCCTATCCCTGGTGGGGTGGCAGGTGAGGACAAGGGGAACCCTATCCCTGGTGGGGTGGCAGGTGCGGACCAGAGGAACCCTATCCCTGGTGGGGTGGCAGGTGAGGAGCAGAGGAACCCTATCCCTGGTGGGGTGGCAGGTGAGGACAAGAGGAACCCTATTCCTGGTGGGGTGGCAGGTGAGGACCAGAGGAGCCCTATCCCTGGTGGGGTGGCAGGTGAGGACAAGGGGAACCCTATCCCTGGTGGGGTGGCAGGTGACGACCAGAGGAACCCTATCCCTGGTGTGGTGGCAGGTGAGGAAAGGGGAACCCTATCCCTGGTGGGGTGGCAGGTGAGGACCAGGGGAACCCTATCCCTGGTGTGGTGGCAGGTGAGGACCAGAGGATCCCTATCCCTGGTGGGGTGGAAGGTGAGGACAAGGGGAACCCTATCCCTGGTGGGGTGGCAGGTGAGGACCAGAGGAGCCCTATCCCTGGTGGGGTGGAAGGTGAGGACAAGGGGAACCCTATCCCTGGTGGGGTGGCAGGTGAGGAAAGGGGAACCCTATCCCTGGTGGGGTGGCAGGTGAGGACAAGGGGAACCCTATCCCTGGTGGGGTGGCAGGTGAGGACCAGAGGAACTCTATCCCTGGTGGGGTGGAAAGTGAGGACCAGAGGAACCCTATTCCTGGTGGGGTGGCAGGTGAGGACAAGGGGAACCCTATCCCTGGTGGGGTGGCAGGTGAGGAACAGAGGAACCCTATCCCTGGTGGGGTGGAAGGTGAGGACCAGAGGAACCCTATCCCTGGTGGGGTGGCAGGTGCGGACCAGAGGAACCCTATCCCTGGTGGGGTGGCAGGTGAGGAGCAGAGGAACCCTATCCCTGGTGGGGTGGCAGGTGAGGACAAGGGGAGCCCTATCCCTGGTGGGGTGGCAGGTGAGGACAAGGGGAACCCTATCCCTGGTGGGGTGGCATGTGAGGACGAGAGGAACCCTATCCCTGGTGGGCTGGTCGGTGAGGACAAGGGGAACCCTATCCCTGGTGGGGTGGCAGGTGAGGACCAGAGGAACCCTATCCCTGGTGGGGTGGTAGGTGAGGACAAGGGGAACCCTATCCCTGGTGGGGTGGCAGGTGAGGAGCAGAGGAACCCTATCCCTGGTGGGGTGGCAGGTGATGACCAGAGGAACCCTATCCCTGGTGGGGTGGCAGGTGAGGAGCAGAGGAACCCTATCCCTGGTGAGGTGATAGGTGAGGACCAGAGGAACCCTATCCCTGGTGGGGTGGCAGGTGAGGACAAGAGGAACCCTATCCCTGGTGGGGTGGCAGGTGAGGACAAGGGGAACCCTATCCCTGGTGGGGTGGCAGGTGAGGACCAGAGGAACCCTATCCCTGGTGGGGTGGCAGGTGAGGAGCAGAGGAACCCTATCCCTGGTGAGGTGATAGGTGAGGACCAGAGGAACCCTATCCCTGGTGGGGTGGCAGGTCAGGACCAGAGGAACCCTATCCCTGGTGGGGTGGCAGGTGAGGACCAGAGGAACTCTATCCCTGGTGGTGTGGAAAGTGAGGACCAGAGGAACCCTATTCCTGGTGGTGTGGCAGGTGAGGACAAGGGGAACCCTATCCCTGGTGGGGTGGCAGGTGAGGAACAGAGGAACCCTATCCCTGGTGGGGTGGAAGGTGAGGACCAGAGGAACCCTATCCGTGGTGGGGTGGCAGGTGCGGACCAGAGGAACCCTATCCCTGGTGGGGTGGCAGGTGAGGAGCAGAGGAACCCTATCCCTGGTGGGGTGGCAGGTGAGGACAAGGGGAACCCTATCCCTGGTGGGGTGGCAGGTGAGGACAAGGGGAACCCTATCCCTGGTGGGGTGGCATGTGAGGACGAGAGGAACCCTATCCCTGGTGGGCTGGTCGGTGAGGACAAGGGGAACCCTATCCCTGGTGGGGTGGCAGGTGAGGACCAGAGGAACCCTATCCCTGGTGGGGTGGTAGGTGAGGACAAGTGGAACCCTATCCCTGGTGGGGTGGCAGGTGAGGAGCAGAGGAACCCTATCCCTGGTGGGGTGGCAGGTGATGACCAGAGGAACCCTATTCCTGGTGGGGTGGCAGGTGAGGACAAGGGGAACCCTATCCCTGGAGGGGTAGCAGGTGAGGACAAGGGGAACCCTATCCCTGGTGGGGTGGCAGGTGAGGAGCAGAGGAACCCTATCCCTGGTGGGGTGGCAGGTGAGGACAAGAGGAACCCTATCCCTGGTGGGGTGGCAGGTGAGGACAAGGGGAACCCTATCCCTGGTGGGGTGGCAGGTGAGGACCAGAGGAACCCTATCCCTGGTGGGGTGGCAGGTGAGGACAAGGGGAACCCAATCCCTGGTGGGGTGGCAGGTGAGGACCAGAGGAACCCTATCCCTGGTGGGGTGGCAGGTGAGGACCAGAGGAACCCTATCCCTGGTGGGGTGGCAGGTGAGGACCAGAGGAACCCTACCCCTGGTGGGGTGGCAGGTGAGGACAAGGGGAACCCTATCCCTGGTTGGGTGGCAGGTGAGGACCAGAGGAACCCTATCCCTGGTGGGGTGGCAGGTGAGGACCAGAGGAACCCTATCCCTGGTGGGGTGGCAGGTGAGGACCAGAGGAACCCTACCCCTGGTGGGGTGGCAGGTGAGGACAAGGGGAACCCTATCCCTGGTTGGGTGGCAGGTGAGGACCAGAGGAACCCTATCCCTGGTGGGGTGGCAGGTGAGGACCAGAGGAACCCTACCCCTGGTGGGGTGGCAGGTGAGGACAAGGGGAACCCTATCCCTGGTGGGTTGGCAGGTGAGGACAAGGGGAACCCTATCCCTGGTGGGGTGGCAGGTGAGGACCAGGGGAACCCTATCCCTGGTGGGGTGGCAGGTGAGGACCAGGGGAACCCTATCCCTGGTGGGCTGGCAGGTGAGGACCAGAGGAACCCTATCCCTGGTGGGGTGGCAGGTGAGGACAAGGGGAACCCTATCCCTGGTGTGGTGGCAGGTGAGGACCAGAGGAGCCCTATCCCTGGTGGGGTGGAAGGTGAGGACAAGGGGAACCCTATCCCTGGTGTGGTGGCAGGTGAGGACCAGAGGAACCCTATCCCTGGTGGGGTGGCAGGTGAGGACCAGAGGAACCCTATCCCTGGTGTGGTGGCAGGTGAGGACAAGGGGAACCCTATCCCTGGTGGGGTGGCAGGTGAGGACAAGGGGAACCCTATCCCTGGTGGGGTGGCCGGTGAGGACAAGGGGAACCCTATCCCTGGTGGGGTGGCAGGTGAGGGCCAGAGGAACCCTATCCCAGGTGGGGTGGTAGTTGAGGACAAGGGGAACCCTATCCCTGGTGGGGTGGCAGGTGAGGACCAGGGGAACCCTATCCCTGGTGGGGTGGAAGGTGAGGGCTAGAGGAACCCTATCCCTGGTGGGGTGGTAGGTGAGGACAAGGGGAACCCTATCCCTGGTGGGGTGGCAGGTTAGGACAAGGGGAACCCTATCCCTGGTGAGGTGGTAGGTGAGGACCAGAGGAACCCTATCCCTGGTGGGGTGGCAGGTATGGACCAGAGGAACCCTATCCCTGGTGGGTTGGCAGGTGAGGACCAGAGGAACTCTATCCCTGGTGGGGTGGTAGGTGAGGACCAGAGGAACCCTATTCCTGGTGGGGTGGCAGGTGAGGACCAGAGGAACCCTATCGCTGGTGGGGTGGCAGGTGAGGGAAAGAGGAACCCTATCCCTGGTGGGGTGGTAGGTAAGGACCAGAGGAACTCTATCCCTGGTGGGGTGGCAGGTGAGGGCCAGAGGAACCCTATCCCTGGTGAGGTGGTAGGTGAGGACCAGAGGAACCCTATTCCTGGTGGGGTGGTAGGTGAGGACCAGAGGAACCCTATCCCTGGTGGGGTGGCAGGTGAGGACAAGGGGAACCCTATCCCTGGTGGGGTGGCCGGTGAGGGCCAGAGGAACCCTATCCCAGGTGGGGTGGTAGGTGAGGAGCAGAGGAACCCTATCCCTGGTGGGGTGGCAGGTGAGGACCAGAGGAACCCTATCCCTGGTGGGGTGGCAGGTGAGGACCAGAGGAACCCTATCCCTGGTGGGGTGGCAGGTGAGGACCAGAGGAACCCTATCCCTGGTGAGGTGGTAGGTGAGGACCAGAGGAACCCTATCCCTGGTGGGGTGGCTGGTGAGGACCAGAGGAACCCTATCCCTGGTGGGGTGGCAGGTGAGGACCAGAGGAACCCTATCCCTGGTGGGGTGGCAGGTGAGGACCAGAGGAACCCTATCCCTGGTGGGGTGGCAGGTGTGGACAAGGGGAACCCTATCCCTGGTGGGGTGGCAGGTGAGGACAAGGGGAACCCTACCCCTGGTGTGGTGGCAGGTGAGGACCAGAGGAACCCTATCCCTGGTGGGTTGGCAGGTGAGGACCAGAGGAACCCTATCCCTGGTGTGGTGGCAGGTGAGGACCAGAGGAACCCTATTCCTGGTGGGGTGGCAGGTGAGGACAAGGGGATCCCTATCCCTGGTGGGGTGGTATGTGAGGACAAGGGGAACCCTATCCCTGGTGGAGTGGCAGGTGAGGACAAGGGGAACCCTATCCCTGGTGGGGTGGCAGGTGAGGACAAGGGGAACCCTATCCCTGGTGGTGTGGTAGGTGAGGACCAGTGGAACCCTATCCCTGGTGGGGTGCCAGGTGAGGACCAGAGGAACCCTATCCCTGGTGGGGTGGCAGGTGAGGACAAGGGGAACCCTATCCCTGGTGGGGTGGCAGGTGAGGACCAGAGGAACCCTATCCCTGGTGGGGTGGCAGGTGAGGACAAGGGGAACCCTATCCCTGGTGGGCTGGCAGTAGAATGGGGTGCGAGCAGACATCGGGAACTGGAAGAGATGTGGTTGAGGGTAGCATTGATGGTGGAGGAAGGGAAGCTCCTTTCTTTGAAGAAAGAGGACATCTCCATCTTTATGGAATGAAAAGTCTCTTCCTGAGAGTAGATGTGGCAGAGACGGAGGAATTGAGAGAAAGGGATGTTGTTTTTACAAGTAACAGGGTGGGAAGAGGAATAGTCCAGGTAGCTGTGAGAGTCTGTGGGTTTATAATAGGCATCAGTAAATAAGCTGTCTCCAGAGATAGAGACAGTGAGATCGAGAATGGGGAGGGAGGTGTCGGAAATGGACCAGGTAAATTTGAGGGCGGGGTGAATGTTGGAGGCAAAGTTGATGAAATCGAAGAGCTCAGAATCAGTGCCGGAAACAACACCAATTCAGTCGTCGATGTAGTGTAGGCAAAGTGGGGGACGGACACTAGGGTTGGCTTGTAACATAAACTGTTTCACAAAGCTGACAAAAAGGTACCCGTGACAAAGCTGGGACCCTTGTGAGTGCCCATAGCTACACCTTTGGTTTGAAGGAAGTGGGAGGAGCCAAAGGAGAAATTAGTGAGAGTGAGGACCAGTTCTGCCAGACAGAGGAGAGTGGTGATGGAGGGGAACTGGTTGGGCCTGCTGTTCAGTAGGAAATGGAGAGCTTTGAGGCCTTCCTGGTTGGGGGTGGAGGTATATAGGCACAGGACATCCAGAGTGAAAATCAGATGACTGGGGCCAGGGATCGTGAAATCATTAAAAAGATCCAGAGTGTGTGAAGTGCCACTGTTGTAGGGAGGAAGGGACTGGACCAGGAGGGATAAAACAGAGTTGAGATATGTCGATATGAGTTCAGGGGCAGGAACAAGCTGAAACAATGGGTCTGCCTGGAGAGGCAGGTTTGTGGATCTTGGGTAGAAAGGGGAGGTACGGGAACTATGAGGTTGGAGGCAGTGGATGGGTGATCCCCAGAGCTTATAAAGTCGGTGATGGTGAGGGAGACAGTGGCCTGGTTCTCCTCTGTGAGGTCCTGTTCGAGGGGTAAGTAAGTAGGAGATGTCTGAGAATTGTCGCTGGGCCTCAGCGGTGGAGGTCAGTACGCCAGACTACTACAGCACCCCACTGATCCGCGGGTTTGAGGTGAGGTGAGGATTAGTGCTGAGGGAGTGGAGAGCAGGGCGTTTGGAAGTAGTGAGGTTGGAATTGGAGGGAAGAGTGGGGAAGTGGAGACGGTTGATGTCTCGTCGGCAGTTTGCAATGAAAAGATCCAGAGCGGGGTGACCAGGGAGAGGAGGAGGGTTGAGGACGGCAGAAAGGGTCATCGGTCCCTGTCCTCCCTTGCCCTTCAGTCTGTCGGATTGCATGGGAGAGAGGTGAGAGCACCAGAGATCCATCAGCTGCTCCGGTCTCCCAGCAGAGCCGGGTACAATAAAGGCTTTTTAGAGACTCTTAGATATGTACATGGAGCTTAGGGAAATAGAGGGCTGTGTGGTTGGGAAATTCTCGGCAGCTTCTGGAGCAGGATTCATGGCTGGCTCATCACTGTGGGCGGAAGGGCCTATAATGTGCTGTGGATTTTCTGTGTTCTATGCTGGAGGAACCGGTCAGACAGGATCTATGGAAATGGGATTTCGGGCCGAGATCCTTCTTCACAACGGGAAAGGAAGTGGGAAGTCCCCAGAATAGAAAGGTGGGGGACGGGAGGGAGGATAGCTGGAAAGGGATAGGTGAAGCCAGGTAGGTTGGAAAGGTAAAGGGTTGGAGAAGAAGGAATCTGATACGAGAGCAGAATGGCCCATAGGGGAAATGGAAGGAGGAGGGGACGCACGGGGAGATGATAGTCAGGAAGGGGCCAGAGTGGGGGATAGAAGGAGAAGGGAGAGGGAGGGAATTTTTTTTCGGGAAGGAGAAATCAATATTCATGCCATCTGTTTGGAGGCGACCCAAACATACTACACGGTGTTTTTCCTTCGGCCTGAGGGTAGCTCCGTCGTGGCACAAGAGAAGGCCGTGGACTGTCAGGTCGGAATGGGAATGAGAATTGTAAGTAAATTGTTCCATCTTTGGCAGATGGAGCAGAGGTGCTTGATGAAGCAGAACCCCAGTTTACAACAGGTCTCACCAATGTAGAGGAGGCTGCATTGGGAGCGGCAGAGCAAATAAATGACCCAGCAGATGAAGTTGCCTCACCTGGAAGGACATTTTGGGTCCTCGAATGGAGGTGAGGGAGGAGGTGAATAGATACTTTGGCCACTTGCAGGGTTAAGTATCAGGAGTGAGACTAGTGGGGAGAGTGAATGGACAAGGGAGTCATGGAGGGAGTGATCCCTGCGGAAAGTAGAGAAGGGAGGAGGTAAAGATGTGTTTGGTGATCGGATACCATGACAATGTGGCTAGGCACAGCTCAAATACCATCTATATACCTGCTGATGATACAACTATTGTTGGCAGAATCTCAGGTGGTGACGAGAGGGCGTACAGGAGTGAGATATACCAACTAGTGGAGTGGTGTCACAGCAACAACCTGGCACTCAACGTCAGTAAGACGAAAGAGCTGATTGTGGACTTCAGGAAGGCTAAGATGAAGGAACACGTAGAGTGAGCAGTTTGAAGTTCCTGAGTGTGAAGATCTCTGAGGACCTAACACTCAAAAACATCTATAGATGTACCGTGGAGAGCATTCTGACAGGTTGCATCACTGTCTGGTATGGGGGGTGGGGGGGGGGGAGGGGGGAGGGTGCTACTGCACAGGACCAAAAAAAGCTGCAGAGGGTCATAAATTTAGTCGGCTCCATCTTGGGTACCAGCCTTCAAAGTATCCAAGACGTCTTCAAGGAGCGATGTCTCTGAGTCAGCATCCTTTATTGAGGACCCCCAGCACCTAGGACATGCCCTTTTCTCACTGTTACCATCAGGGAGGAGGTACAGAAGCCTGAAGGCACACACTCTGCAATTCAGGAACAGCTTCTTCCACTCTGCATCTGATTCCTAAATGGACATATTGAACCCATTAACACTACCACATGTTGTTAATATGTATTATTTCTGTTTTTGCACAGTTTTTAATCTATTCAATATACATATACTGTAATTGATTTACATATATATAGATAGATATTGTACTTCTATATTATGTATTGCATTGAACTGTTGCTGCTAAGTTAACAAAATACAGTACATGACACATGACACATGCCGGTGAGAATAAACCTGATTCTGATTCTGAGATGGTGGAGGTTTATGGAGGATGATGTGATGGATGCGGACACTTACGTGCTGGTAGGTTAGGACAAAAGGAACTCTATCACTGTTGAGGCAGAGGGAAGATGAGGTGAGCACAGATGTTCGGGAAATGAAGGAGATGCAGGTAAGGGCAACATCAGTAGCGGAGGAAAGGAAACCCTGTTCTTTACAGAGGAGGACATACCTGATGTTCTGGAAGGGGAAACTGCATTCTGGGAACAGATACAGTGGAAATGAAGGAATTTAGAAAAGTTACAGGAGACTGGGTGGGAAGAGATATGGTCAAGCTACCTGTGGGAATCAGTAGCTTTATAAAATATGTCAGTTGACAGTTTGTTTCCAGAGATGGAGGCAGAGAGAAGGGCAAAGGGGAGGGAGGTGTTTGAAATGGACCAAGTGAATTCAAGTGCAGGGTGGAAGTTAGTGGCAAAGTTGATGAAATTGATAAACTCAGCATGGGTGCATGAAGCAGCACCAATGCAGTCATTAATGTTTCTGAGGAAGATTTGGGGAGCGTTACTGGGGAAGGCCTGGAACATGGGCTGTTCTTCGACAGGCATTACTGGGGTTCATGCAGATACCCGTGGATAGCCCCCGAGTCTGGAGAAGGTGGGAGGAGCGGAAGGAAAATTGGTGAGGGTGAGCACCAGTCCTTCCAGATGGAGGGAACTGGTTTGTTCTTTTATTGAGAAAGAAACAGAGAGCTGTAAGGCCTTCTTGATTGGGGATAGAAGTTATAACTGGACATCCATGGTGAAGATGAGGCGGTCAGTGCCTGGGAATTGAAAATTGCTGAGGAGATTGAGGGCATGAGAAGTGTCGCGGATGTGGGTTGGGAGGGATTGACCTGAAGGGTTTAGAATGGAGTCAATGTATGAGGACAAGTTCAGTGGGGCTGGAGCAGGCAGGGACATAGGCCAACTGTCTATCTCGCTTTTCAGGAGGAGCGTTACTGGGGAAGGCCTGGAACATGGGCTGTTCTTCGACAGGCATTACTGGGGCTCATGCGGATAACCGTGGATAGCCCTCGAGTCTGGAGAAGGTGGGAGGAGCAGAATTCCTGCCCAGAGAACACTTGGAGCAACGTTGTTCATTCCCGAGACTGCAGCGCGCCTAGTGGACATTCCCGGTACTGCCGGGTTCAGCAGCTCCCGAAAGTGAAGGGATCCTGAACCCGGAAGTACCGGGAGTTAACATGGCTTCGAAAGGACAGGTCGAGAGTTGGACCGAGGAGGCAATTTGTCCCATCTGCCTGGATTTCTTCACCGATCCGGTGTCACTGGAGTGTGGTCACAACTTCTGCCGCTCCTGTATCACACGGTGTTGGGAAAGGCAGGAGAGAAACTCCTGCCCGGAATGTAGAGAGGAGTTTGCAGACCGCACCCTCAGGGTCAATCGGGCCTTGGCAAATCTGTCTGAGAAAGCTCGAAAACTAAACCTGAATCCGAAAGAGAAGGAAAAGAAACTTCACTGCAAGGAACATGAGGAAGAACTGAAGCTGTTTTGTGAGACGGACAGGAAACTGATCTGTCTGATCTGTAGAGATGCACTGGAACACAGGTCTCACAACTTCATGCCGATTAAAGAAGCCATTAAAATTTACCAGGTAAAACTAACCCGCTTTCGATCGTCTGTTTATGTTGTCTTTTTGTTTTGTCTAATCCATTAACTCTTTAATTCCCAGGATCGGGTTAAATCTTCCTTGGACTCTCTCACAAAAAAGAAATCAGACTTTCAGGAAATGGAGCAGCAACAGAAAGAGAAGATTTCTGGAGTTCGGGTGAGGCTTCCTGAGCAGAATTTACAATCTTGTTGTGTAGTTTTGTTCCCTTTAATGCAGAATAGCAGAGTATCGCAGCTCCAGTGCCCTGGGTTCGATCATAACCTCTGGTGCTGTCTGTGTGGAGTTTGCACGTTCTCTCTGTAACCAGTACCTTCTTTTAGCCAACAATCAACTCAATGTGGTATTTACAGACACTGTGGTTGTAAACTGATTTAAACCAGACGGATGTTTTGACTGTTCAGGACTGAACAGTAAATTGGCAACTGTAATTAACCCCGTGAAGGGGTATTGTATGTGAATCAGGTGGGAGTTAATGGGTCAGTGAGGAAGACTGGGTTTCAGGGAAATGTGATTGAATATCTGGGAACCACTCACTTGCTGCCTGTTATGCCACTGGAGTTTGGGACAGCAATGAAGGTCCTCCATCTCCGGCAGTGTTCATGTCTTCATTCAACATGTCAGTAGCTACTTCTCGGTTTTCACTACTGTCAGTCATGCAGGTCCTGAGTGGAGACTCAGGAATAACATGGCACTCAGATGTAGAAAGACTCTTCATTGTTTCCGTAACAATTTTGTTTTACCAGTCAGTATTGTTAGCCCTGAGCTGAACCCATGAACCTGGAGGACCAGTGGACCACTCTTACTCTGGCCTCTACCCTTTGACCTGTTTGGCATGGGTGACCCTACCAAGGGTCAAAGCATAAACCCACATTCCAGCCAACAGAGTTCTTTGGGTCATTGAGGCACACAAGCCCCAAACCCAACGGCAAGGTTGTGGTCCTCTTGGATGATAATGAGCTGGACAGACCCTTCCATATCATAAGGATATACATCAGGGCCAAATAATAAACCAGCCTCTCCTTTCATTCGACAGGAACAGTCACAAAGCGTTCAGTCCCACATCACATCCCAGTTTGCTGAACTGCGACGGATTATCACCGAGAAAGAGCAGCGCGCACTCCGAGATCTCAGGGAAGACGAGAAGAGGATTCTAAATCCAATGGAGAAAAATCTTCGCGAGATTCAAGAGAATTTAAATGCCATCTACAAGGAAATCTCAAAGTTACAGGAACAGATGGATCAACAAGACAATATCATATTCTTCATGGTGAGAGATTTCAGTTTGGTCCTGTAAAAGTACATAGTCACAAAATGATGTATTTTAACTCAGTGTGGGATTTACAGATACTGGAGTTGTAAACTGATTGAAACCAGACGGATGTTTTGACTGTTCAGAGTTGTTGTCTCCAAACCGGCCTCTCACAACATCTGTACATCGCTGGACAGTCTGCATCCTTCTCGGGAATGTTTACTCTGATCGTAGCACTGAGCCAGTGATCACTTCTGTGATTCCCACGTATAATATCCCCTGAGACTCAGAGTCACATCCCATTACAGTCACAGACTGTGAGTATGTCTGGTGCAGTGGGTGTGAGGGTCTCTCTGTTGATCGGTGGGAACTGAGGTTGAACTCCAGAATGTGACCTACACATCGGATTTACCATCTATATCTGGTTTGTATCAGGTTCATTGTTTTGGAGAATTTTGCACTGTCTTTTGTTTTTCAGAAATATTCTTCATCAGATTATATCCCATTTTCATCAGAGACAGGACTTTCAGTCCATTCTCTCCTATCAGTTTCCCTGGTGCACAAGCCTCCTCCCACCTACTCACCACACCCAGTAACAGTGTCCCCAACTCCATGGTCCCTCATGCGTTTATCCAGCTTCCCCATTACATTCAATCTCTGCTGTTCCACTTCAGCCACTCCTGTAGCAGTGAGTTCCACATTCTCTTCACTACATTTCTTGTGGGATTTATTAACGACCAACTGATGTTTTATCTTTGACTTATTGTCTCCACACAAGCAGAAATATTTTCGATCAAATACATTCAGAATTTTAAAACCTGTCCAGTCTCTCCTGTAAGTTCCTTCTCTCAGTTATCGTATAATTCTCATAAATATTCCTTGTACTTTCTCCCATGGTTCAATGCCCCTCTTTCTCCATTCGTGTTAGTGGGAATGAGTTCAGTGAGAATTTTCAGCAGTTTTTAATAACTTGTCACAGATTCCTGCTGTTCGGATGCCGACAGTCATCTCAGTCAATTGAGATCTGTGTTTGATTTATTTCAGGAGGAAGCTCGTCGGAAGAGGAGGTAAGACATGGTCTTTACTGAAACTCTGTATGGATTTGTAAAATAGTTCAAATATTACTGATGCTCAGTTTATAACTAGATGTATAATATTTACAGGATTAGTGATGATATCCAGACATTGTCAGTGACAGATGGTGCCCTATTGGTTGAAAAATTCGATCACCCCTATTTGCTCGACATAGCATCGGAAGAAGTGATTGGTGGCATTAAACACGGTAAGACATAAGATTCATTTGTGCTTGTTTATGAGACACTACTAAGTCATAATTAGATGCCAAATATGGCTTGTCAATGACCTTCTGAAAATCCAAGTACACAACATCAACTGGTTCTCCTTTGTTTACCTGGCTTGTTATTTCTTCAAAGAATTCCAACTGATTTGTCAGGCAAGATTTTCCCTTGAGGAAACCATGGCCTATTTTATCATGTGCCTCCAAGTTCCCTGACAACTCCTCCTTAATAATCAACTTCACCATCTTCCCAGCCACTGAGGTCAGACTAACTGGCCTAGAGTTTCCTTTATTCCCTCTCTCTTCTTGAACAGTGGAGTGACATTTTCAAATTTCCAGTCTTCCAGAACCATTGAAGAATCTAGTGATTTTTGAAGGATCGTTACAAATGCCTCCATGATCTCTTCAGCCACCTCTTTCTGAACTCTGGCATGTACACTATCTCGTCCAGGTGACAGCTACCTAAAGATCTTTCCTTTTCCCAAGAACCTGTTCTCTAGTAATGCTAACTTCACGCCCGGCACGTCGCCTGACACTTGGAACTTCCACCATCCTGCTAGTGTCTTCCACAGTGAAGACTGATGCAAAATACGTCTTCAGTTCATCCACCCTTTCATTGTCCCCCATTACTACCTCTCCAGCATTGTTTTCCAGCAGTCCGATATCCACTCTTGCCTCTCTCTAATCCAGAAATTAGGACCTCCTGGGTACTAATTTCTGGATTGCTGCCTGTGCCACGTGCCAGTGAGGGTAGAAACACGATGATCTGGCAGGTAAATGTGTGGCTGAGAAGCTGGTGCAGGGCGGCAGTCTTCAGGTTCTTGGATCATTGGGATCCCCCTGGGGGAGGTATGACCTGATCAGAAGTGATGGGTTGCACCTGAACCCAAGGGGGACCAATATTCTTGCGGGCAGGTTTGTTAGAGCTATTGGGGAGGGTTTAAACTAATTTTGTAGGAGGGTGGGAACTGGAGTGAAGGGACTCAGGATAGGACGGATGGTAAAAATGGTAATGATAGCCTGCAGTCAGACTGTCAGGAAGGGCAGGCAGGTGATGGAACTCAGTTGCAGCCAACAGGCTGAGTATCAAAACTTTAGGGATGCAGAATCAGAAAGGACAGCAAATACGGTACTCAAGCTGTTGTATCTAAATGCACGTAGTATAAGAAATAAAGTGGATGATCTTGTTGCACGATTACCGATTGCCAGGTATGATGTTGTGGCCATCACTGAATTGTGGCTGAAGGATGGTTGTAGTTGGGAGCTGAATGTCCAGGGTTACACATTATATCGGAGTGATAGGAAGATAGGCAGAGGGGGTGGTGTGGCTCTACTGGTAGATAATGGCATCAAATCAGTAGAAGGATGTGACATAGGATCGGAAGATGTTGAATACTTGTGGGTTGAGTTCAGAAACGGCAAGGTTAAAAAGACCTTGATGGCAGTTATACACAGGCCTCCAACAGAGCTGGGCAGTGGACCACAGATTACAACAGGAAATAGAAAAGCTGTGTCAAAAGGGCAATGTTCTGGTAGTCATGGGAGATTTTAACATGCAGGTTGATTGGGAAAATCAAGTTGATAATGGATCTCAAGAGTGAGTCTGTTGAATCCCTAAGAGATGGCATTTAAAGCAGTTTGTCATTGAGCCTACTAGGGGATCAGCTATACTGGATTGGCTGTTACGTAATGAACCAGAGGCGATTAGGGAGCTGAAGGTAAAAAACCCTGAGGAACCAGTGATCACAGTATGATTGAGTTTAACTTGAAATTTGATAGGGAGAAAGTAAAGTAGCAGTCGATCTTTGAGACTTTCCCAGTAGATCCCGAAAAAAATTCAAAAATAAATACACAAATACTGTTGAAAGATTGATTCCGGGTTGCGGGGTTTTGTTCCGTTCTTTCTGCCCAGTGTGCGTGTGTGTAGCTCCCCCGCATTACACAGTGTAATTCAACACGTACAAACACACTGGATGAACTCAGCAGGTCGGGCAGCGTCCGTTGAAATGAGCAGTCAAACTGCTGACTGCTGAGTTCATCCAGCTTGTTTATACGTGTTGATGTGACCACAGTATCTGCAGTGTACTTTGTGTTTACACAGTGTAATTCAGTGGTCCCCAACCACCGGGCCGTGAGGAAACGATATGAGTCAGCTGCTGACCTTTCCTCACTCCCTGTCTTGCCCACTGTTCAACTTGAACCCATGCGAGGTCATCAGTCGCCTAAATGCAGTGATACCCTCGCGCCAGGAATCACTGGTTCGCCTCACGCGGCCGGCGAGAAGTGCCGTTGGTACTGACCTGGAGCGCGGAGAGGTGGGCGCCGCCTCTAAACCTGTTCACCACAACCGAATGTTCGTGGGGAACCCGGTGCTAAAATATTCGCAGACGATCTAATTCGGGCTCAGGATTCCGTAAGTAGCAGAGCAGCTACCTCGCTGTGATCTGTTGATACAAACTTTTGTCGGCCGATAGATCCTACAAGGTGGGCAGGCGCCCTGTCACTCTCCCCACTCTGTCGCATTCTCCGGACTGGAACCGGCACGGGGACCTCCGGCCCTGACCTTGACCTCTCACCCCACCCACGACCATCCGCACCCGGCCAGGGTGTCAGGCGGCGGGCAGGCGGGCGGAGGCTGCAGTTTGGGCCTGGAGGCTGTCTAATGAGGCAGTGAAATCCTCAAAACTGCTTCGGTACCTTGAGTCCAAGCACCCCGCACTTAAAGACAAACCCGCTGAGTTTTTTGAGCGGAGAAAACGTGAGCAAGTGGGACAAAAGCTAAGTGCCGAGAGCCGCAAAAACTAAATTGTGCAATAGACTGGACATAAGGAACCTGCTTCGAGTATCGCTGTATTCCGGTCGTGTTTAATCCCCCCCCCCCCCGCCAGCGGCCGGTCGGCAAGAATATTGTCAATATTAAACCGGTCCGCGGTGCAAAAAAGGGTGTGTACCCCTGGAGTTTATACATTATTTCTACTTCCGGGTTGCGGGGTTTTACTTCCGGTCTTTCCTGCCCCAGTGCGCATGTGTGTAACTAATCAATCTGGGGGTCGATGTCTTCTTTGACTGTGGCCGAGGTAGGGTATCTTGGGCTTAAAAAGGTTGGTGACCACTAAAGTAAAGGCTGATGTAGCAGTATTTCAGTGGAGTAAGGCAAATTACAGTGGTATGAGAGAGGAGTTGGCCAAAGTAGATTGGAAAGAGCTGCTGGCAGGGATGTCAGCAGAGCAGCAATGGTGTGTGTTTCTGGGGAAATGAGGAAGCTGCAGGACGTGAGTATGTTTTCATTTCTTCCAAAAACGAAGAACTACACAAATTGTAAAATAGTACAACCATGACTGACAAGGGATGTCAAAACTATTGTAAAAGCAAAAGAAAGGACATACAACAAAGCAAAAATTAGTGGGATGATAGTGGATTGGGAAGTTTTTAAAAACCTAAACAGAGCAACTAAAACAATCATTGGAAAGGAAAAGATGAAATGTGAAAGCAAGCTAGCAAATAATATCAAAGTGGATGGTAAAAGTTTTTTCACGTATGTTAAAAATAAAAGAGAAATGAGAGTGGATATGGGACCGCCAGAAAATGAGGCAGGAAAATTAATAACAGGGGACAAGGAGATGGCGGATGAACTAAATGACTATTTTGCATCAGTCTTCACTGTGGAAGACACTAACAGTATGCCTGATGTAGTGTGTGAAGGAAGAGAAGTGGGTGCAGTTACTATTACAAGAGAGAAGGTGCTCAAAAAGCTGAAAGACCTAAAGGTACATAAGTCACCTGGACCACAGGAACTGCACCCTAGGGTTCTGAAAGATGTAGCATTAAATATTATGGTGGCATTAGAAATGACCTTTCAAAAATGATTGGAGTCTGGCATGGTGTCAGAGGAGTGGAAAATTCTTTAAGAAAGGAGGAAGGCAGCAGAAAGGAAATTATAGACCAGTTAGCCTGACCTCAGTGGTTGAGAAGAAGTTTGAGTCAGTTGTTAAGGATGAGGTGATGGAGCACATGGTGACATAGGACGTCGTGATACAGGACAAGATGGTATAAAATCAGCATGGTTTCCTTCAGGGAAAATCCTGCCTGACAAACCTGTTGGAATTCTTTGAGCAGATTACAAGTAGGATAGATAAAGGGGATGTAGTGGATGTTGTATATTTGGAGATTCAGAAGGCCTTTGATAAGGTGCCACACATGAGGCTGCTTCCCAAGTTAAGAGCCCGTGGTATTATAGGGAAGTTGCTGACATGGTTAGACATTGGTCCCTCCCAACTAATCAATGCACACCTAAATTATTGGTCACCTTAATTGGATTATCTCGCCCAGCCCCATGCTTTAAAAGGTGAGACTTGCCCTTAGCTCGCCCTCTCTTACAGGCAACCACATTGGAGGTAAGTGCATTGATTTATGCTTGGTAAGGTCTATCGTTTGTCCTGATAAGGGAGCCACAACTATCCAAGGTCAAGGGGGATAGCTGTTGTAGTGCCTTTCCCTTGTTCTTTGTTTGTGTAACCGTACCCTGTCCCCACACCGCTTCCTGTGTATTGTAGTTGCTTGTGTTGACCCGACTTGCCCTTGTAAATAAATTCCTTAGTATTAAAACTGTGTGTGTCCAGGCCTCTACTGTTGAGACTCAAAGAACCAGTT